>NC_092722.1:88109606-88130522 GCF_047496885.1 Scyliorhinus torazame
TCCCCCGCACCCTCCCCTCCCCACGCACCCTCCCCTCCCCACGCACCCTCCCCCGCACCCTTCCCTCCCCCCGCACCACCCCCTCTCCCCTGCACCCTCCCCTCCCAACGCACCCTCCCCTCCCCACGCACCCTCCCCTCCCCCCTGCACCCTCTCCTCCCCGAAGCCACCCCTCCCCCCGCACTCTCCCCTCCCCCCGCACCCTCCACTCCCCCTGCACCCTCCCCTCCCCTCCCCCCGCACCTTCCCCTCCCCCCGCACCCTCCCCTCCCCCCGCACCCTCCCCTCCCCTCCCCTGCACCCTCTCCTACCCGCACACTCCCCTCCCCCCATACCCTCCCCTCCCCGCACCCCCTTCCTTCCCCCCCGCACCCTCTCCTCCCCTCCTCCCGCACCCTCCCCTCCCCTCCCCGCAGCCTCAACTCCACCCGCAGCCTCCCCTTCCCCCGCACCCTCCCCTCCTCCCGCACCCTCCCCTCCTCCCGCACCCTGCCCTCCCCACGCACCCTCCCCTCCCCCCCGCACCCTCTCCTCCCCCCGCACCCTCTCCTCCCCGCACCCTCTCCTCCCCGCACCCTCCCCTCCCCCGCACCCTCCCCTCCCCCCGCACCCTCCCCTCCCCCGCACCCTCCCCTCCTCCTGCCCCCTCCCCTCCTCCCGTACCCTCCCCTCCCCCAGCACCCTTCCCTCCCCCCGCACCCTCCCCTTCCCCCGCACACTGTCCGCTCACCCCGCACCCTCTCCTCCCCCGCACCCTCTCCTCCCCGCACCCCCTTCCCTCCCCCCACACCCTCTCCTCCCACACCGCACTCTCTCTCACCCCTCTTTCACTCATCCTTCTCTCTCTCTTCCACCCTCTCTCACCCCCTCTCCCTCTCTCACCCCCTCTCCCCTCTCACCTCCTCTCCCTCTCTCAACCCCACTCCCTCTCTCATCCCCTCCCCCTCTCTCACCCCCCTCCCCCTCCCTCCTCCCCCTCCCTCCCTCTCTCTCTCTCTCTCTCTCTCCCCCCTCTCTCTTCTACCCCTCTCTCACACCCTCTATCTCACACCCTATCTCTCTCTCTCTCACCCCATCCCTTTCCTCTCGCACCCCACCTCTCTCTCACCCCTTTCCCCCCTCTCTCTCTCTCACTCTCCCTCTCTCTCTCACCCCTCTCTCTCATCCGTCTCTCTCTCTCACTCCTCTCTCTCTCTCTCTCTCATTCTCCCTCTCTCTCTCTCTCACCCCTTTCTCTCATCCCGTCTCTCTCTCCCTCTCTCACTCCTCTCTCTTTTCCCCCCCCTTTCTCTCACCCCCTCCCCCTCTCTCTCAGCTCCTCCCTCTCTCTCGCACCCCACCTCTCTCTCACCCCTTTCCCCCCTCTCTCTCTCTCTCTCACTCTCCCTCTCTCTCTCACCCTCTCTCTCATCCGTCTCATCTCTCTCTCACTCCTCTCTCTCTCTCTCATTCTCTCTCTCTCTCTCTCACCCCTTTCTCTCATCCGTCTCTCTCTCCCTCTCTCACTCCTCTCTCTTTCCCCCCCTTTCTCTCACCCCCTCCCTCTCCCTCTCACCCCTCCCTCCCTCTCACCCCCCTTTCTCTCACCCCCTCCCTCCCCTCCCCCCTCCCTCTCTCACCCCCTCCCTCTCCTCTCACCCCCTCCCTCCCTCTCACCCCTCCCTCTCTCACCCCTTCCCTCTCTCTCTCACCCCCCCTCCCTCTCTCTCTCACCCCCTCCCTCTCTCTCTCACCCCCTCCCTCTCCTCTTGCACCCCACCTCTCTCTCACCCCTTTCCCCCCTCTCTCTCTCACCCCTCTCTCTCATCCGTCTCTCTCTCTCCCTTTCTCTCTCTTCCCCCCTCTCTCTCTCTGACAGACACTCAGCTTCTTCTCTCACTCTCTTCAGTACAAGACTCCCTGATTTCGGATGAGATCATTCACAGCTTGGATTCTTGCGAGATCTTTGTGGTTGGGGAGGAGTTGAACCCACAACGAGAGAGTTTGCTGTTGGATCAGACTTTGCTCCAACAGAAGGGACTGGAGATGACGAACTCGAGCAGCATCCTCACCATATCTGGTACGTGCAAAACACAACACCAAACACACCAAATAAACACCAAACTCAGTCTTAAACACAGTACAAACACAACACCAAGCACAGTCCTAACCACAGTGTCAAATGTATCACAAAATACTACACTAAACACAGTTCTGTACACACTTCCAACACAGTACCAATACCTCCCTAAACACAGCACCCAAAATAACACAGAACACAATCCAAAACAGAGTACTAACACAGCACCAAATGCAACACAAATGCATTCCTAAACATAACAGTCCTAAGCACAGCACTAAAGATGATACCAATCATAATCCTAAACACAGCACCAAATACTACACCAAACACAGTCCTAAACATAACAGCAAACACCACATCAAACACAATTCTAAACACCCGTCCTAAACACAGCACCAAATAAGTACCAAATACAACACTAAACACTGAACCATACCGTACCAAAATGCAACACCAAACACAGTTCTCAGCACAGAATCAATATAGCACAAAATACAATCCTAAATACAGTACCAAATGCAGTCCTAAACACAGCAGCAAACAGCACTAAAGGCAACAAGAAACACAGTTCTAAACACAGCACCAAACAAGGCACCAAATACAATACCAAAAACAGTCCTAAACACAGCACTAAACACTGAACCAAACACAGCACAAAATACAACATTAAACACAGTCCTAAACACAGCACCAAAAACTGAACTAAACAGTACCAAATGCAATATCAAACCGCCCTAAACACAGCACCAATTATAACACAAAATACAGGGGCGGCATGGTGGACCAGTGATTGGATTGGATTGGATTTGTTTATTGTAACATGTACCAAGGTACAGTGAAAAGTATTTTTCTGCGAGCAGCTCCAACAGATCATTTAGTACATGGAAAAAAACAACATAGTAGGGCAACACAAGGAACACAATATAAATACGTAGACGCCGACATCGGGGGCGGGATTCTCCGAAATGGAGGCAGAGTGTTCGCGCCGTCGTGAACGCCGTCGAGTTCACGATGGTGCGAAACGGCCCCTATCCTGACCGATTCAGGGCCCGATAATGGGCTAGGAGCGGAGCCGCGTCATTTACACGCGGCAGGCCTTGGCGCTGCGTAAAGGCGGCGCTGCATACATGACGCGGCCGGCGCCGCATAACTGGCATCACCGGCGCATGCATGGTTGCCGTCCTCTCCGAGTCCGCCCCGCAAGAAGATGTCAGACGGATCTTGCGGGGCTGCGGAAGAAAGGAGGTCCTCCATCAGAGGGAGGCCTCCCCCCGGTGCAGGATCCCCCAGCGTTCCCGCGCTGTGCCCGCCGGCATCGACCAGGTGTGGACGGCGCCGGGGGAACCCGCCGTTTTGGGCTGGCCGCTCGGCCCATCCGGCACTGAGAATAGCAGGGGTGCCGGAGAATCGCCATTTTGGGTGTCTCGGGCGATTCTCCGGCCTGCGGCCCGCGAAACTCGACCGGGTCATTCCCGCCGCTTGGGAGAATCGCGGGAGGGCGTCGGACCGGCGTCGCGGGAGCGGAGAATCGCGCCCCGGGTTTAGTATTAGTCAGATCAGTTCAAAAGTGAGTCGTTTAGGAGTCTGGTAACAGTGGGGAAGAAGCTGTTTTGAATCTTGTGGGCAGCACGGTGGCACTGTGGTTAGCACTGTCACTTCACAGCTCCAAGGTCCAGGTTCTATTCTCATCTTGGGCCACTGTCTGTGCGGAGTCTGCACGTTCTTCCCGTGTGTGCGTGGGTTTCCTCCGGGTGCTCCGGTTTCCTCCCACAGTCCAAAGATGTGCAGGTTAGGTGGATTGGCCATGATAAATTGCCCTTAGTGTCCAAAAAAACGGGGCTGGGTGGGGCTTCTGGGTTGTGGGGATGGGGCGGAGGCGTGGGCTTGACTGGGGTGCTCTTTCTGAGGGCCGGTGCGGACTCGATGGGCCTGGTGGCCTCCTTCTGCATTGTAAATTCTATGATACTTCTATGGTATCTATTTAGAACACAGAACATACAGTGCAGAAGGAGGCCATTCGGTCCATCGAGTCTGCACCAACCCACTTAAACCCTCACTTCCGCCCTATCCCCGTAACCCAATAACCCCTCCGAACCTTTTTGGACACTAAGGGCAATTTATCACGGCCAATCCACCTAACCTGCACGTCTTTGGACTGTGGGAGGAAACCGGAGCGCCCGGAGGAAACCCACGCAGACACTGGGAGAACGTGCAGACTCCACACAGACAGTGACCCAAGCAGGGAAGCGAACCTGGACCTTGGAGCTGTGAAATGATAGTGCTGTCACTGTCAGAGTTCTCAGACTTTTGCATCTCCTGCCCGATGGGAGAAGTTGGAAGAGTGAGTAAGCCGGGTGGGAGGGGTCTTTGATTACGCTGTCCATTTTCCCCAGGCAGCGGGAGGTGTAGATGGAGCCAATGAATGGGAGGTGGGTTTGTGTGATGGACTGGGCTAAGATCACGACTCCCTGAGGTTTCCTACAGTCTTGGGCCAAGCAGTTGATTAGCACTGCTGCCTACGGTGCTGTGGACCTGGGTTCGATCCCAGCCCTGGGTCACTGTCCGTGTGGAGTCTGCACATGCTCCCCGTGTCTGCATGGGCTTCATCCCCACAACCCAAAGATGTGCAGGTTAGGTGGATTGGCCACACTAAATTGCCCCTTAATTGGAAAAAGAATAATTGAGTACTCTAAATTAAAAAATAAATAAATAACACACAAAAAAGTGATAAATACAGTATCAAATATAACAAAAAACACAATCCGAAGCAAACTACCAAGCATAGCACCAAAAGTGACAAAAACACAGTTCTAAGCATAATATCACTATCCTAAACCCAGTGCTAAACACAGCACCAAATGCAACACAAACTTAGTCCTGAACACAACACCACACACAATCCTGAACACAGATCAAAACAAGGCACCAAATACAACACCAAAAAGAGTCCTGGACACAGCACCAAACACCGAACCAAACACAGCACAAAATGCACCATCAAACACAGTCCTAAATACAGTAGCAAACATAGCACCAAAAGTCCCCAAAACACTCTTCTGAGCACAGCACCAAATATAACGCAAAGCACAATCCTAAACACAGCATCAAATTTAGTTCCAAACACGGCAGCAAACATAGCACCAAAGTCAACAAAAAGCAAATTTCTAAATTCGCCACCACAATCCTCAATGCAGCACTAAAAAGGCACAAAATACTGAACCATACACAGCACCAAATGCAACACCAAACACAGTTCTAAATAAAACACCAAATATAACACAATACCAAATGCAGTACTCAGCACAGCAGCAAACATAGCACCAAGAGCAACAATGTGCAGTTATAAACACAGTGCCAAACATAGCACCAAATGCAAAACCAAATGCACTCTGAAACAGCACAAAAGTGACAAAAAGCAGTCACAGCACCAAGATGACACAAAGCACAGTCCTAAACACAAGTAAATGCAACACCAAGCAAAGAGCTCAACACATCACCAAAGACAACACCAAACATAGTACCAAGCCCACAGCACCTAAGACAACACTAATTCCAGCCCTAAACACCACACTAAACACAGTACCAATACAACACCAAACACAGTGCTAACCACAGCAAACATACTACCGATACAATACCAAATACAGTCCTAAACACAGCACCAAATGTAGTACCAATATGATGCAAAAGACTGTCCTAAATACAGCATCAAATGCAACACTGATACAACTCCAATTTCAGCCCTGAACACAGCACCAAACACAGTACCAATACAGCACAAAACATAGTCCTAGACACAGCACCAAACACAGTACCAATATGATGCCAAACACAGTCCAAAACACAGCATCAAATACAGTACCGATACATCAAACACACTACCAAACACAACACTAAACGCAGTTCTGAACATAGCACCACATCCAACATCAAATGCAATTCTAAAATCAGCACCAACACAGTACCAAACACAATCCTAAACACAGCAGCAAACACAACACCAAAGTACAAGACAATTTGAGTAGGGGAGTAAAGATGGATTACTGCAATTACTGTGTCGATGGCCTTGATGAGGCCACACCTGGAGTACTGTGCACAGTTTTGGTCTCCTTATTTAAGGAAAGGTATGGTTGCCCGAGAGAGAACGCAGTGGAGGTTCAATAAATTGATTCCTGGGAGGAAGGAACTGTCCCATGAGTAAAGATTAAATGGATGGGACGTCCATTCCCTAGGCTTTTGAAGTTTGGGGCGTGGTCTCAGTCATATGTGCAAAATTCTTACAGGGATTGATAGGGAAGGTGTAGAAAAGGATGTTCCCCTGGCTGGAGGGTGAGTGGGGTCTAGATCCTGGGGGACAAAATCCGAGGATACGTGGTAGGCCATCTAGGACTGATATGAGGAGGAATTTCTTCATTCGGCGGATGGTAAACCTGATGAATTTTCTTCACAGGAAGCTATGGAGACTCGGGCATTGAGTGAAGACATAGAATCATAAAGAATTTACAGTGCAGAAGGAGGCATTCAGCTCATTGAGTCTGCACCGGCCCTTGGAAAGAGCACCCTACCCAAGCCCACACCTCCACCCTATCCCGTAACCGAGTAACCCCACCCAACCCTTTTAGACACCAGGGGCAATTTTTTTTTTTGTATAGCCGATCCGCCTAACCCGCACATCGTTGGACTTGTGGGAGGAAACCATAGGACACGGGGAGAACATGGTAGCACGGGGAGAACAGGGGCAGCACGGTAGCCTTGTGGATAGCACAATTGCTTCACAGCTCCAGGGTCCCAGGTTCGATTCCAGCTTGGGTCACTGTCTGTGCGGAGTCTGCACATCCTCCCCGTGTGTGCGTGGGTTTCCTCCGGGTGCTCCGGTTTCCTCCCACAGTCCAAAGATGTGCAGGTTAGGTGGATTGGCCATGATAAATTGCCCTTAGTGTCCAAAATTGCCCTTAATGTTGGGTGGGGTTACTGGGTTATGGGGATAGGGTGGCGGTGTTGACCTTGGGTAGGGTGCTGTTTCCAAGAGCCGGTGCAGACTCGATGGGCCGAATGGCCTCCTTCTGCACTGTAAATTCTATGATAATCTATGAAACATGCAGACTCCGCACAGACAGGGACCCAAGCCAAGAATCGATCCTGGGACCCTGGTGCCTTGAAGCAACAGTGCTAACCACTGTGCTGCCATGCCACATTGTTTGCCACACAGGTGGTTCACAGTGGTGCGGGGGGGGGGGGCCGGGGGGGGGGCTACAAAGGGAGGGTTGGGGGGGCAGGTTGGGTCGCATAGGCGGTTGGGGGGGGTGGATGCACCCTTGGGTGGCAGGGCGGGGGAGGGCGTTGGTGTCTACTCACTCATGCCGCCCGGTGTAGGTGATTGATCTTCTTCCTGCGCTCGGTGTAAGTCCTCTTTGTTACACTCCCTGAGCCGGCAGCCGCCACCACCTCCCCCCAGGCAGCACTGGCTGCCCTATGGCTGACCCTCCTGGACCCTCGGGGGATCAGGACATCCCTCCTGCCCTCCACGATGTCTAGCAGCCTTCCCAGATCTGCGACCCCGAGTCTTGGGCCCGCTCTCCTCAGCGCCATTGCTGTGAGTTGGCTGGGGCTGGCTGAGCAAGTGCAGCTTAAGTGCTGCTCGACCTTGTTAGCGGGGGGCTGGCGAGCGCGGTCCCGACGAATCAGATGGCGAGCCTTCATTTGTGGCGAGAAGCCCGTGAGGCTCGTTAAATGGACCAATTAACGTTGAATAGCGTTGCCAGCCTCGCTGGGCCGAGTGCCGAGAAGTTAGCGCCAATTCCCACTCGCTTAGAAATCTTTCCGGAGAACCACGCCCAGTATATCACCTCTGTCCTCTTCCACTGTGACCTTGCCAGCACCTTCTTCCTGGAAAAGGACAATCATAAGGTCAGAATTCGCTACTCCTCAGACACTGAAGCAGCCCGTGTCCAAATCATAGAATCATAGAATATACAGTGCAGGAGGAGGCCATTCGGCCCATCGAGTCTGCACCAGGCTTAGGAAAGTGCACCCTACCCAAGCCCACACCCCCACCCTATCCCCGTAACCCAGCAACCCCACCTACCTTTTTGGGACACAAAGGGCAATTTATCATCATCAATCCACCTAACCTGCACATCTTTGGACTGTGGGCAGCACGGTAGCATTGTGGATAGCACAATTGCTTCACAGCTCCAGGGTCCCAGGTTCGATTCTGGCTTGGGTCACTGTCTGTGCGGAGTCTGCACATCCTCCCCGTGTGTGCGTGGGTTTCCTCCGGGTGCTCCGGTTTCCTCCCACAGTCCAAAGATGTGCAGGTTAGGTGGATTGGCCATGCTAAATTGCCCTTAGTGTCCAAAATTGCCCATAGTGTTGGGTGGGGTTGCTGGGTTATGGGGATAGGGTGCTCTTTCCAAGAGCCGGTGCAGACTCGATGGGCCGAATGGCCTCCTTCTGCACTGTAAATTCTATGCAATCTATGAAATCTGTGGGAGGAAGCCGGAGCACCCGTAGGAAACCCACGCAGACACGGGGAGGATGTGCAGACTCCGCACAGACAGTGACCTAAGCCGGGAATTGAACCTGGGACCCTGGAGCTGTGAAGCAATTGTGCTAATCACTATGCTACCGTGCTGCCCACATGCTCAAATGCAGCGAGACCTGGACAATATCCAGACTTGGGACTGACCAGCGGCAAGGAACATTAACGGCACACACCAGGCAATGGCCATCTCCGACAAGAGAGAATCCAACCATCTCCCCCTTGACATTCAATGGCATTACCATCACTGAATCCCCCACTATCAACATCCTGGGGGTTACCATTGACCAGAAACTGAACTGGGACCAGCCATAAATACTGTGGCTACAAGGGCAGGTCAGATGCTGGAAATCATGCGGAGAGTAACTCACCTCCTGACCCCTGCCCCAAAGTGTGTCCACCATCAACAAGGCACAAGTCAGGAGTGTGATGGGAAACTCTCCCACTTGCCTGGATGAGTGCGGCTCCCAACAACACTCGAGAAGCTCAACACCATCCAGGACAAAGCACAGCCCCGCTTGATCGACACGCTAACCACAAACATCCACCGACACACAGTAACAGCCGTGTGTACCATCTACAAGATGCACCGTGGCGACTCACCAAAGCTCCTTCAACATCACCTTCCAAACCCGCCACCTTTACCATCTAGAAGGACAAGGGGGGCAGCAGACACATGGGGAACACCCACCCCTTGCAGGTTCCCCCTCCGAGCCCCACACACACCATCCCGACTGGGAAATGTACCAGCCGATTCTTCACTGTCCCGGGTCAGAATCCTGGAGCTCCCTCCCTAACAGCACAGTGGGTGTACCTACACCACACAGGGACTACAGCGGGTTCAAGATGGCCGTTCACCCACCACCACAAAGGGGAAATTAGGGTTGCGTGATAAATATTGGGTACAGCCTGCCATGCCCACATCCCATAAATGAAGAAAGAAAGGATTTGAAGTGATAGGTTTCTACTGACTAAAAATATCAAATGATAAGTGTGAGCGCAGGAAAATGGTGTGATGAAGTAACTGTTCTGCCATTTTCTCATTGAATAGAGAAGGTTCAAGGGGTTGGACGACCGACAGCGTTGCCTCTTGTTTAACCCCCCTACGATCCAAAACATTCAACACAAATTCTTTGCGGATTCCAGGTGTTGAGACTATCGCGGTTTACGAGCTGGTCCTCCGGGGAATCCGTTACCAGGTCCGCCCAGGGGCGGCACTGTACGAGCGCAAGTTCCGACTCGTCTGCACGGAAATGAACGGGCGATACGTCAGCAACGAGTTCTCTGTCGAGGTGAGTCACACCGGCCCGCTCATCTCAACCAGACACTGCAGACTGCAGGAAACAGCTTTACTCTGTATCTAACCCCATGCTGTACCTGTCCTGGGAGAGTTTGATGGGGACAGTGTAGAGGGAGCTTTACTCTGTATCTAACCCCATGCTGTACCTGTCCTGGGAGTGTTTGATGGGGACGGTGTCGAGGGAGCTTTACTCTGTATCTAACCCCGTGCTGTACCTGCCCTGGGAGAGTTTGATGGGGACAGTGTAGAGGGAGCTTTACTCTGTATCTAACCCCATCCTGTACTGTCCTGGGAGAGTTTGATGGGGACAGTGTAGAGGGAGCTTTACTCTGTATCTAACCCCGTGCTGTACCTGTCCTGGGAGTGTTTGATGGGGACAGTTTAGAGGGAGCTTTACTCTGTATCTAACCCTGTGCTGTACCTGTCCTGGGAGAGTTTGATGGGGACAGTGTAGAGGAAGCTTTACTCTGTATCTAACCCCGTGCTGTACCTGTCCTGGGAGTGTTTGATGGGGACAGTGTAGAGGGAGCTTTACTCTGTATCTAACCCCGTGCTGTACCTGTCCTGGAAGTGTTTGATGGGGACAGTGTAGAGGGAGCTTTACTCTGTATCTAACCCCGTGCTGTACCTGTCCTGGGAGTGTTTGATGGGGACAGTTTAGAGGGAGCTTTACTCTGTATCTAACCTCGTGCTGTACCTGTCCTGGGAGAGTTTGATGGGGACAGTGTAGAGGGAGCTTTACTCTGTATCTCACCCCGTGCTGTACCTGTCCTGGGAGTGTTTGATGGGGACAATGTAGAGGGAGCTTTACTCTGTATCTAACCCTGTGCTGTACCTGTCCTGGGAGAGTTTGATGGGGACAGTGTAGAGGGAGCTTTACTCTGTATCGAACCCCATCCTGTACTGTCCTGGGAGAGTTTGATGGGGACAGTGTAGAGGGAGCTTTACTCTGTATCTAACCCCGTGCTGTACCTGTCCTGGGAGTGTTTGATGGGGACAGTGTAGAGGGAGCTTTACTCTGTATCTAACCCTGTGCTGTACCTGTCCTGGGAGAGTTTGATGGGGACAGTGTAGACGGAGCTTTACTCTGTATCTAACCCCGTGCTGTACCTGTCCTGGGAGTGTTTGATGGGGACAGTGTAGAGGGAGCTTTACTCTGTATCTAACCCCGTGCTGTACCTGTCCTGGGAGTGTTTGATGGGGACAGTGTAGAGCGAGCTTTACTCTGTATCTAACCCCGTGCTGTACCTGTCCTGGGAGTGTTTGATGGGGACAGTGTAGAGGGAGCTTTACTCTGTATCTAACCCTGTGCTGTACCTGTCCTGGGAGAGTTTGATGGGGACAGTGTAGAGGGAGCTTCACTCTGTATCTAACCCCGTGCTGTACCTGTCCTGGGAGTGTTTGATGGGGACAGTGTAGAGGGAGCTTTACTCTGTATCTAACCCCGTGCTGTACCTGTCCTGGGAGTGTTTGATGGGGACAGTTTAGAGGGAGCTTTACTCTGTATCTAACCTCGTGCTGTACCTGTCCTGGGAGAGTTTGATGGGGACAGTGTAGAGGGACCTTTACTCTGTATCTAACCCCGTGCTGTACCTGTCCTGGGAGTGTTTGATGGGGACAATGTAGAGGGAGCTTTACTCTGTATCTAACCCTGTGCTGTACCTGTTCTGGGAGAGTTTGATGGGGACAGTGTAGAGGGAGCTTTACTCTGTATCTAACCTCGTGCTGTACCTGTCCTGAGAATGTTTGATGAGCACAGTGTAGAGGGAGCTTTACTCTGTATCTAACCCTGTGCTGTACCTGTCCTGGGAGTGTTTGATGGGGACAGGGAGCTTTACTCAGTATCTAACCCCGTGCTGTACCTGTCCTGGGAGTGTTTGTTGGGGACAGGGAGCTTTACTCTGTATCTAACCCCGTGCTGTCCCTGTCCTGGGAGTGTTTGATGGGGACAGTGTACAGGGAACTTTACTCTGTATCGAACCCCATGCTGTACCTGTCCTGGGAGTGTTTGATGGGGACAGGGAGCTTTACTCTGTATCTAACCCCGTGCTGTACCTGTCCTGGGAGTGTTTGATGGGGACAGGGAGCTTTACTCTGTATCTAACCCCGTGCTGTACCTGTCCTGGGAGTGTTTGATGGGGACTGGGAGCTTTACTCTGTATCTAACCCCGTGCTGTCCCTGTCCTGGGAGTGTTTGATGGGGACAGTGTAGAGGGAGCTTTACTCTGTTTCTAACCTCGTGCTGTCCCTGTCCAAAAAGTGTTTGATGTGGACCGTGTAGAGGGAGCTTTACTCTGTATCTAACCCCGTGCCGTACCTATCCTGGGAGTGTTTGATGGGGACAGTGTAGAGGGAGCTTTACTCTGTATCTAACCCTGTGCTGTTCCTGTCCTGGGAGTGTTTGATGGGGACAGTGTAGAGGGAGCTTTACTCTGTATCTAACCTCGTGCTGTCCCTGTCCAAAAAGTGTTTGATGGGGACAGTGTAGAGGGAGCTTTACTCTGTATCTAACCCTGTGCTGTATCTGTCCTGGGAGTGTTTGATGGGGACAGTGTACAGGGAGCTTTACTCTGTATCTAACCCCGTGCTGTACCTGTCCTGGGATTGTTTGATGGGGACAGTGTAGAGGGAGCTTTACTCTGTATCTAACCCCGTGCTGTACCTGTCCTGGGATTGTTTGATGGGGACAGGGTAGAGCGAGCTTTACTCTGTATCTAATCCCGTGCTGTACCTGTCCTGGGAGTGTTTGATGAGGACAGTGTAGAGGGAGCTTTACTCTGTATCTAATCCCGTGCTGTACCTGTCCTGGGAGTGTTTGATGGGGACAGTGTAGAGGGAGCTTTACTCTGTATCTAACCCCGTGCCGTACCTATCCTGGGATTGTTTGATGGGGACAGTGTAGAGGGAGCTTTACTCTGTATCTAATCCCGTGCTGTACCTGTCCTGGGAGTGTTTGATGAGGACAGTGTAGAGGGAGCTTTACTCTGTATCTAATCCCGTGCTGTACCTGTCCTGGGAGTGTTTGATGGGCACAGTGTAGAGGGAGCTTTACTCTGTATCTAATCCCGTGCTGTACCTGTCCTGGGAGTATTTGATGGGGATAGTGTAGAGGGAGCTTTACTCTGTATCTAACCCCGTGCTGTACCTGTCCTGGGAGTGTTTGATGAGGACAGTGTAGAGGGAGCTTTACTCTGTATCTAATCCTGTGCTGTACCTGTCCTGGGAGTGTTTGATGGGGACTGGGAGCTTTACTCTGTATCTAACCCCGTGCTGTCCCTGTCCTGGGAGTGTTTGATGGGGACAGTGTGAAAGGAGCTTTACTCTGTATCTAACCCTGTGCTGCACTCACTCTGAAATACGCCCTCACCCTCCCTCATTCCCCCTCACACATGCTGAGTATAATGTTTCCCATCATGCTTCCCACCTCAGCCCAATCAGCTCATTGTCTCAAGTGAATCAGAAAAGTAACCCAGTGTTCAAGCAACAACTAAATTGCTCTTCTGTCTCTTTCTTTTTGTGTCTTACGCACTCTCTCTGAGTCTCTCTTTCTCTTTCTCTCTATCTCTCACTGTCTATCTCTGTGTGTCCCTGTCTCTCACAAACTGTCTCTCCCTATCTCTCTCTCTGTCTCTCTCCCTCTGTCGCTCTCACCTTCTGTTTCTCGCTCTCACTCTGTCTCTCCCCATCCCTCTCTGTCTCTCTCACTCTCTGTCTCTCCCTCTCTCTGTCTTTCCCTCTCTCGCCCCCTCTCCCTCTCTCCCCCTCTCCCTCTCCCCCCTCTCTCTCTCTCTCTCTCTCTCTCCCCCCCCCCTCTCTCTCTCTCTCTCGCCCCCTCTCCCTCTCTCCCGCTCTCCCTCTCCCCCCTCTCTCTCTCTCGCTCTCTCTCTCCCCCTCTCTCTCTCTCTCTCTCTCTCCCCCCCTCTCTCTCTCTCTCACACCCTCTCTCTCTCTCTGTCTCCCTCTCTCTCTCTGTTCCAGGTTAACGTGCTGCACAGTTTCAGTGCCCTGATCCACCCGAACCACGTCCAGTTTGGGCAGCAATTCATGCACCCGGCCCACCGGGACCAGGCCGAGCTGACCGGGCACAGTGTGGCCAATTCTCACCGGAGCTCAGGTCAGTGTGGAGGGAGGGGTGGGGGGCGGTGGGGTTGGGGGGAGAGAGAGGGAGGGCATTGGAAACTCCCCAATAACTTTTGTTTTCACATCCCGTGGGGCCAGTCGGCCCTGTCCGATTGTATGGCCAAGGAAAGTGACTTGGGCTTTTCCAAATTCAGTTTTCGCTAGGTTTACCATCAAACCCGCCTCCTGAAGTCGAGCGAATAACTCCATCAGATGCTTCAAATGTTCTGTCCATGTCTGGGGCAGCACGGTAGCACAGTGGATAGCACTGTGGCTTCACAGCGCCAGGGTCCCAGGTTCGATTCCCCGCTGGGTCACTGTCTGTGCGGAGTCTGCACGTTCGCCCCGTGTGTGCGTGGGTTTCCTCCGGGTGCTCCGGTTTCCTCCCACAGTCCAAAGATATGCAGGTTAGGTGGATTGGCCATGATAAATTGCCCTTAGTGACCAAAAAAGGTTAGGAAGGGTTATTGGGTTACGGGGATAGGGCTTAAGTGGGTCGGTGCAGACTCGATGGGCCGAATGGCCTCCTTCTGCACTGTAGGTTCTATGTCTGACTAAAAATCACCAGATCGGCTATGTACACCGCACAGTTGGGTAATCCTGAAATGACCATTGAAATGTGGCTGGGGCGTTTTTCATGCTTTTATGGGCCAGGGTTTAGAGAATCCCAAAGTGTATCATGGAGTTCACCTGACCCACAACCTTTAATAGATTGTGGTATGGGGAGCACACGGGCCTACCTTATAGGTGTGATATAACAGAGATTTACAGTACTTTTAAATGAAGACAATGTTTATTTATGAAACCAGTTAACACTTTATGAAACCCCAGTAAACATCTTAACAACTATCAACACCAATAAATCCCCCAAAGAATACAGTACTCTCGAAGTAACTCTTCATCTTTCCTTGCAACATCCATAAGACAAAAAAGAACCCTATTTACAGAAAGACATCAGGTTTAACTTCTCTACTGAGACACTTTGAAATCCCCAAATGAGCTGAGGTCAGTCTGTAGACTGCAGAGAGAGATCCTTATACAGCTCCTTGCTTTGCCTGCTGCTGTCCAGCTCTCAAAACGAAACTAAAACACACCCTGTAGCTGCAAGTCCAAAGCGAAAGTAAAACCTGATGGCTCCACCCACACTCTGACATCACTGCAGTAATAAACACCTATTTCTTAAAGGTACTCTCACTACTGGTGTGCCTCAGGGATCGGAACTGGGTCCACTGTTATTTGTGATTTATATTAATGATTTGGATGAGAATTTAGGAGGCATGGTTAGTAAGTTTGCAGATGACACCAAGATTGGTGGCACAGTGGATAGTGAAGAAGGTTATCTAGGATTGCAACGGGATCTTGATCAATTAGGCCAGTGGGCCGACGAATGGCAGATGGAGTTTAATTTAGATAAATGTGAGGTGATGCATTTTGGCAGATCGAATCAGGCCAGGACCTACTCAGTTAATGGTATGGCGTTGGGGAGAGTTATAGAACAAAGAGATCTAGGAGTGCAGGTTCATAGCTCCTTGAAGGTGGAGTCGCAGGTGGACAGGGTGGTGAAGAAGGCATTCGGCATGCTTGGTTTCATTGGTCAGAACATTGAATACAGGAGTTGGGACGTCTTGTTGAAGTTGTACAAGACATTGGTACGGCCACACTTGGAATACTGTGTGCAGTTCTGGTCACCCTATTATAGAAAGGATATTATTAAACTAGACAGAGTGCAGAAAAGATTTACTAGGATGTTACCGGGACTTGATGGTTCGAGTTATAAGGAGAGGCTGGATAGACTGGGACTTTTTTCCCTGGAGCGTAGGAGGCTTAGGGGTGATCTTATAGAGGTTTATAAAATAATGAGGGGCATAGATAAGGTAGATAGTCAATATCTTTTCCCAAAGGTAGGGGAGTCTAAAACTAGAGGGCATAGGTTTAAGGTGAGAGGGGAGAGATTCAGAAGGGCCCAGAGGGGCAATTTCTTCACTCAGAGGGTAGTGAGTGTCTGGAATGTGCTGCCAGAGGTAGTATTAGAGGCGGGTACAATTGTGTCTTTTACAAAGCATTTAGATAGTTACATGGGTAAGATGGGAATAGAGGGTTATGGGCCAAGTGTGGGCAACTGGGACTAGCTTAATGGTAAAAACTGGGCGGCATGGACTGGTTGGGCCGAAGGGCCTGTTTCCATGCTGTAAACTTCTATGATTCTATGATTCTATACAGCTATTCTATAAAAACACCGATTTCTTAAAGGTACTCTCACATGACAATGCCAAATGGCATAACTTTGAATTGGTATATACCACCTGGAGTCACAAAAGCTGAAATCTCCTTCGCCCTTACGGATGAAGGTACCTGCCTTTTAAGTAAATTAAGTAATTAAGTAAATTAAGTAAATCCAGTTTGGAGATAAAAGCTGATTGTCCCACCTTCTCAATGCAGTCCTCCAAGCGTGGGATAGGATAAAAGTCTGTTCTTGGAACTGCATTAACCTTTCAATAGTCCACACACAACCGTTGGGTACCGTCTGGTTTAGGTACCATCACTATGGGTGAGCTCCATTGGCTGCAACCCACTTCAATTATGCCATTTTTAAGCATACTTTCAATTTCGTTTTGAAGGGTTAGTCTACATGGATGTTGTTTAATTGGAACAGCATTTCCACATCTACTCCATTTTAGTACTTCCCAAGTTATCTCCACAAACTTGCCCATGTGATATTAATAACTCTTTCAGGTCAGTTTGTTTTTCCTCTGGAAGATAACTCAACAATTTATCCCAATTTTAAGAACATCCTCGTTTTCCAATTTAATTTAAGGAATGTCATCTGGATTTGGTTCTTCACTTTGAGTTAGAATCATTAAAACCTCCTCCTTTATTCCTCCTTCCTTTCAAAGTACCTTTTAAGCATATTCACATGACACACTCGGTGAGTTTGCCCTCGATCTGACGCTCTTACCACATAATTCACCTCACTTAATTTCCTTTCAATCTGATAAGGTCCACAAAACCTTGCTTTTAAATGTTCATCTACCACTGGTAACAATACTAAAACTTTATCTCCACTGGCAAAACTATGAACTTTGGATTTCTTGTCCACTACCCGTTTCATCACATTTTGTGCAACTTTTAAATGCTGTCCAGCCAATTCACCTGCTCTATTTAATCGTTCCTAAAATTTGACACATAATCCAATAATGTAATTTCAGACTGCTCACTCACCAATTTCTCCTCAATCAACTTAAGTGGTCCTCTATCTCATGACCAAAAATTACTTCAAAAGGACTGAATTTGGTTGACTCATTAGTGCATCCCTAATTGCAAACAGTACAAATGGAATTCCTTTATCCCAATCCTCTGGATAATCTTGACGATAAGCCCTCAACATTGTCTTTAACGTTTGATGCCACCGTTCGAACGCTCCCTGAGATTCTGGATGGTACGCAGTTGATTTTAATTTTTTTTACTCCTGAGCTTTCCATAACTTCCTTGAGGGAAAATTTGATCCTTGATCTGATTGTATTTCTTTGGGTAGTCCCATATCTGGTAAAGAATTTAAGTAACTCCTCCACAATCTTTTTAGCTGTAATATTGCGTACTGGAATGGCCTCTGGAAACCTTACTAGATCTAGTAATCCATTATGGTCAAAAGATATTGATTCTCACTTTTTGTTTTAGGAAGCGGTCCTACGCAATCAATTAAGACCCTTGGAAAAAAAGTTCCTCAAATGCTGGAATGGGTGTTAAGGGCGCTGGTTTTATCACTGCTTGAGGTTTCCCTATCACTTGCTTGAGATTTCCCTATCATTTGACATGTGTGACATGATTGACAAAATATAACTACAACTTTATGTAGTCCAGGCAATAAAAATGTTTTTGTATTTTCGCTTGAGTTTTCCTTATTCCAAATGACCTCCCACTGGTACCTCATGTGCTACTCGCAACACCTCCTTTCTATACCCTACTGGCAATACCACTTGAACTTCTGCCACTTTTCATCTACCTGCATATGTACAGGTCTCCATTTTCTCATTAAGACATCATTTTTAAGGTAATAACATTCTGGTATACACTCTTCCTTGTATGCTTTTTGATGCATCTGTTTTATTTCTATATCTTTCTGTTTTAACTCCGCCACTTTTCCTGAACTAAAAATATCCGCCTCATCCCCCATCTGTTCTTGTTCTTTTCCAACCATCTGATCAAAAATCGTTTCTGATAATTGCACTTCAACTTCATCTTCACTCTTTGATTTCTCCTCTTGTCTTTAACCTGTGACTTGCGACCTTGTTACTACACAATCAGGAAAAATCCCAGGATATGCATCCTTCAACAATTCAGTTGTTTGATTTTCCACTGGCTTATCAACTACAGTAGGCATCACTCCTGCCTGCGATCCAGCTATATCATTACCCAAAATAAACTGTATCCCTGGACAAGATAGTTTCTCTATTACTCCTACTTCACCACACTTCACTGGACTTTCCAACCTCACCTTATATAATGGAACACTACTCCTCTCACCCGGAATTCCACATATTACCACCTTTTCTGGCAATATTCCTCCTAAACTACATAACTCCTCACCTCTTACCATCAAAGATTGACTTGCTCCAGTATCTCTTAAAATTCTGACTTCTTTACCTACTCCTCCTGGTACACATGAGTAAACTTTACCCACACAAGTAAATTCTTGAAAGAGATTTGGCACCTCCTTATCATTACTTCTTGATCAGGCTGGACAATCTTTTGCACCTCCTTCATTTCAATTGGGCTTTCCTTTCCCACTTTAACAAACCCCACTGTCTTATCCTGTTTTACCACATCAGCCTTCCAGTGCTTTTCTTCAACCACCAACACTGTGACTTTACACGGCCTAGTTTATTACAGGGAAAACATCTGAAACTTTTTATTTCTTTTCCACCCTCCTGGATTTCTTTTTAAATCTGAGGTACATTCTCCTTATTATCTCCCATCAGATCACCTTTCCCACTTGAGTATTTTCTCATGTCCCCAGTTTCTATCCTTCACCGGCTGAGATTGATGTCGGAAAACCAATCTTTGATTTATGAACTAATTCATAATCATCTGCCATTTCTGCTGCTAATCTCGCAGTTTTAACCCTCTGTTCTTCCACATGAGTTCTCACTACATCAGGAATTGAATTTTAAACTCCTCCAAAAAGTATAATTTCTCTGAGAGCTTCATACGTTTGGTCTATTTTCAAAGCCCTTATCCGCCTATCAAAATTACTCTGAGCCTTTCAAACTCATGGATGTTTGACCAAATTCTTTCCTTAATTTCTAAAACTTTGTCTGTAGGCTTCAGGCACTCGTACATATGCATCTAAGATGGATTTTTTCACCTCCTCAACATCCCAGATACCTCGGGGGCGATTCTCCGAGCCCAGTGCCAGGCCGGAGAATCGCCGTAACCGCGCCGGAGTGTGTGGGGATGGGAGAGAGTGTGGGGGGATGGGAGAGAGCGTGGGGGATGGGAGAGAGTGTGGGGATGGGAGAGAGTGTGGGGGGATGGGAGAGAGCGTGGGGGGATGGGAGAGAGTGTGGGGGGGATGGGAGAGAGAGTGTGGGGGGATGGGAGAGAGTGTGGGGGGATGGGAGAGAGTGTGGGGGGATGGGAGAGTGTGGGGGGATGGGAGAGAGTGTGGGGGGATGGGAGAGAGTGTGGGGGGATGGGAGAGAGTGTGGGGGAATGGGAGAGAGTGTGGGGGGATGGGAGAGAGTGTGGGGGGATGGGAGAGAGTGTGGGGGATGGGAGAGAGTGTGGGGGGATGGAGAGAGTGTGGGGGGATGGGAGAGCGTGTGGGGGATGGAGAGAGTGTGAGGGATGGGAGAGAGTGTGGGGGATGGAGAGAGTGTGGGGGGATGGGAGAGCGTGTGGGGGAATGAGAGAGAGTGTGGGGGGTTGGAGAGAGTGTGAGGGGATGGGAGAGAGTGTGGGGGATGGGAGAGAGTGTGGGGGGATGGAGAGAGTGTGGGGGGATGGGAGAGAGTGTGGGGGATGGGAGAGAGTGTGGGGGGATGGGAGAGAGTGTGAGGGGATGGGAGAGAGTGTGGGGGGATGGGAGAGAGTGTGGGGGGTGGGAGAGAGTGTGAGGGGATGGGAGAGAGTGTGGGGGGATGGAGAGAGTGTGGGGGAATGGGAGAGAGTGTGAGGGGGAGGGGATAGTGTGTGGGGGGTTGGGAGAGAGTGTGGGGGATGGAGAGAGTGTGGGGGATGGAGAGAGTGTGGGGGAATGGGAGAGAGTGTGGGGGGGATGGGAGAGAGTGTGAGGGGATGGGAGAGAGTGTGGGGGGATGGGAGAGAGTGTGAGGGAATGGGAGAGAGTATGGGGGGAGGGGATAGTGTGTGGGGGGTTGGGAGAGAGTGTGGGGGATGGAGAGAGTGTGGGGGGATGGAGAGTGTGGGGGGGAGGGGAGAGAGTGTGTGGGGGGAGGGGAGAGAGTGGGGGGATGGGAGAGTGTGTGGGGGAAGGGAGAGAGTGTGTGGGGGGAGGGGAGAATGTGTGGGGAGGGAGAGTGTGTGGGGGGGGAGGGGAGAGAGTGTGTGCGGGGAGGGGAGAGAGTGTGTGCGGGGAGGGGAGAGAGTGTGTGGGGGAGGGGAGAGAGTGTGTGGGGAGGGGAGAGAGAGTGTGGGGGGTGATGGGAGAAAGTTTTGGGGGGGTGAGAGTGTGGGGGGGATGGACTGAGTGTTTGGGGGATGGGAGAGAGTGTGTGGGGGGATGGGAGTGTGGGGAGGATAGGAGAGAGTGTGTGGGGGGATGGAAGAGAGGTGTGGGGGGATGGGAGAGAGTGTGTGGGGGGGATGGGAGAGAGTGTGTGGGGGGAATGGAGGAGAGTGTGTGGGGGGGGAAGAGAGTGTGTGGGGGGGAGAGAG
>NC_092722.1:89726171-89788171 GCF_047496885.1 Scyliorhinus torazame
TGGCCGAGACACTGGGTGACAGAGCGGGAGGAGAGTGGCATAGACACAGGGTGACGGAGCGGGAGGAGAGTGGCAGAGACACAGGGTGACGGAGCAGGAGGAGAGTGGCAGAGACACAGGGTGACGGAGCAGGAGGAGAGTGGCAGATACACAGGATGACGGAGCGGGAGGAGAGTGGCAGAGACACAGGGTGACGGAGCAGGAGGAGAGTGGCAGATACACAGGATGACGGAGCGGGAGGAGAGTGGCAGAGACACAGGGTGAAAGAGCAGGAGGAGAGTGGCAGAGACACAGGGTGACGGAGCGGGAGGAGAGTGGCAGAGACACAGGGTGACGGAGCGGGAGGAGAGTGGCAGAGACACAGGGTGATGGAGCGGGAGGAGAGTGGCAGAGACACAGGGTGATGGAGCGGGAGGAAAGTGGCAGAGACACAGGGTGACGGAGAGGGAGGAGCGTAGCAGAGACACAGGGTGAAATAGCAGGAGGAGAGTGGCAGAGACACAGGGTGACTGAGCGGGAGGAGAGTGGCAGAGACACAGGGTGAAGGAGCGGGTGGGGAGTGGAAGAGACACAGGATGACGGAGTGGGAGGAGAGTGGCAGAGACACAGGGTGACAGAGCGGGAGGAGAGTGGCAGAGACACAGGGTGAAGGAGAGGGTGGGGATTGGCAGAGACACAGGGTGAAAGAGCAGGAGGAGAGTGGCAGAGACACTGGGTGACAGAGCGGGAGGAGAGTGGCATAGACACAGGGTGATGGAGCACAGGAGAGTGGCAGAGACACAGGGTGACGGAGCAGGAGGAGAGTGGCAGAGACACAGGGTGACGGAGCGGGAGGAGAGTGGCAGAGACACAGGGTGACGGTGCGGGAGGAGAGTAGCAGAGACACAGGGTGAAAGAGCAGGAGGAGAGTGGCAGAGACACTGGGTGACAGAGCGGGAGGAGAGTGGCATAGACACAGGGTGATGGAGCAGGAGGAGAGTGGCAGAGACACAGGGTGATGGAGCGGGAGGAGAGTGGCATAGACACTGGGTGACAGAGCAGGAGGAGAGTGGCAGAGACACAGGGTGACGGTGCGGGAGGAGAGTTGCAGAGACACAGGGTGAAAGAGCAGGAGGAGAGTAGCAGAGACACTGGGTGACAGAGCGGGAGGAGAGTGGCATAGACACAGAGTGATGGAGCAGGAGGAGAGTGGCAGAGACACAGGGTGATGGAGCAGGAGGAGAGTGGCAGAGACACAGGGTGACGGTGCAGGAGGAGAGTGGAAGAGACACAGGGTGAAAGAGCAGGAGGAGAGTGGCAGAGACACAGGGTGACGGAGAAGGAGGAGAGTGGCAGAGACACAGGGTGATGGAGCAGGAGGAGAGTGGCAGAGACACAGGGTGAAAGTGCAGGAGGAGAGTGGCAGAGACACAGGGTGAAAGAACAGGAGGAGAGTGGCAGAGACACAGGGTGACGGAGCGGGAGGAGAACGGCATAGACACAGGGTGACGGAGTAGGAGGAGAGTGGCAGAGACACAGGGCGACGGAGCGGGAGGAGAGTGGCAGAGACACAGGGTGACGGAGCGGGAGGAGAATGGCAGAGACACAGGGTGACGGAGCAGGAGGAGAGTGGCAGAGACACAGGGTGACGGAACGGGAGGGGAGAGGCAGAGACACAGGGTGACGGAGCGGGAGGAGAGTGGCAGAGACACAGGGTGACGGAACGGGAGGAGAGAGGCAGAGACACAGGGTGACGGAGCGGGAGGAGACTGGCAGAGACACAGGGTGACGGAGCGGGAGGAGAATGGCAGAGACACAGGGTGACGGAGTAGGAGGAGAGTGGCAGAGACACAGGGTGATGGAGCGGGAGGAGAGTGGCAGAGACACAGGGTGACGGAGCGGGAGGAGAGTGGCAGAGACACAGGGTGACGGAGCGGGAGAAGAGTGGCAGAGACACAGGGTGAAAGAGCGTGGGGAGAGTGGTTGAGACACTGGGTGACGGAGCGGGAGGAGAGTGGCAGAGACACAGGGTGAAGGAGCGGGAGGAGAGTGGTAGAGACACAGGGTGACGGAGCAGGAGGAGAGTGGCAAAGACACAGGGTGACGGAGTGGGAGGAGAGTGGCAGAGACACAGGTTGACGGAGCGGGAGGAGCGTGGCAGAGACACAGGGTGACAGAGCGGGAGGAGAGTGGCAGAGCCACAGGGTGAATTAGCAGGAGGAGAGTGGCAGAGACACAGGGTGATGGAACGTGAGGAGAGTGGCAGAGATACAGGGTGACGGTGCGGGAGGAGAGTGGCAGAGACACAGGGTGACGGAGCAGGAGGAGAGTGGCAGAGACACAGGGTGACGGAGCAGGAGGAGAGTGGCAGAGACACAGGGTGAAGGAGCAGGAGGAGAGTGGCAGAGACACAGGGTGAAAGAGCAGGAGGAGAGTGGCAGAGACACAGGGTGACGGAGAAGGAGGAGAGTGGCAGAGACACAGGGTGAAAGAGCAGGAGGAGATTGGCAGAGACACAGGGTGACGGAGCAGGAGGAGAGTGGCAGAGACACAGGGTGATGGAGCGGGAGGAGAGTGGCAGAGGCACAGGGTGACGGAGCGGGAGGAGAGTGGCAGAGACACAGTGTGACGGAGCGGGAGGAGAGTGGCAGAGACACAGGGTGAAAGAGCGGGAGGAGAGTGGCAGAGACACAGGGTGACGGAGCAGGAGGAGAGTGGCAGAGACACAGGGTGACGGAGCGGGAGGAGAGTGGCAGAGACACAGGGTGACGGAGCGGGAGGAGAGTGGCAGAGACACAAGGTGAAAGAGCGGGAGGAGAGTGGCAGAGACACACGGTGACGGAGCGGGAGGAGAGTGGCAGAGACACAGGGTGAAAGAGCAGGAGGAGAGTGGCAGAGACACAGGGTGACGGAGCAGGAGGAGAATGGCAGAGACACAGGGTGACGGAGCAGGAGGAGAGTGGCAGAGACACAGGGTGACGGACCGGGAGGAGAGTGGCAGAGACACAGGGTGAAAGAGCAGGAGGAGAGTGGCAGAGACACAGGGTGACGGAGCAGGAGGAGACTGGCAGAGACACAGGGTGACGGAGCAGGAGGAGAGTGGCAGAGACACAGGGTGACGGAGCGGGAGGAGAGTGGCGGAGACACAGGGTGATGGAGCAGGAGGAGAGTGGCAGAGACACAGGGTGACGGAGCGGGAGGAGAGTGGCAGAGACACAGGGTAAAAGAGCAGGAGGAGAGTGGCAGAGACACAGGGTGACGGAGCAGGAGGAGAATGGCAGAGACACAGGGTAACGGAGCGGGAGGAGAGTGGCGGAGACACAGGGTGACGGAGCGGGAGGAGAGTGGCGGAGACACAGGGTGACGGAGCGGGAGTAGAGTGGTAGAGACACAGGGTGACGGAGCGGGAGGAGAATGGCAGAGACACAGGGTGACGGAGCGGGAGGAGAGTGGCAGAGACACAGAGTGACGGAGCAGGAGGAGAGTGGCAGAGACACAGGGTGACGGAGCGGGAGGAGAGTGGCAGAGACACAGGGTGACGGAGCGGGAGGAGAGTGGCAGAGACACAGGGTGATGGAGCGGGAGGAGAGTGGCAGAGACACAGGGTGATGGAGCGGGAGGAGAGTGGCAGAGACACAGGGTGACGGAGAGGGAGGAGAGTAGCAGAGACACAGGGTGAAATAGCAGGAGGAGAGTGGCAGAGACACAGGGTGACTGAGCGGGAGGAGAGTGGCAGAGACACAGGGTGAAGGAGCGGGTGGGGAGTGGAAGAGACACAGGATGACGGAGTGGGAGGAGAGTGGCAGAGACACAGGGTGACAGAGCGGGAGGAGAGTGGCAGAGACACAGGGTGAAGGAGAGGGTGGGGAGTGGCAGAGACACAGGGTGAAAGAGCAGGAGGAGAGTGGCAGAGACACTGGGTGACAGAGCGGGAGGAGAGTGGCATAGACACAGGGTGATGGAGCACAGGAGAGTGGCAGAGACACAGGGTGACGGAGCAGGAGGAGAGTGGCAGAGACACAGGGTGACGGAGCGGGAGGAGAGTGGCAGAGACACAGGGTGACGGTGCGGGAGGAGAGTAGCAGAGACACAGGGTGAAAGAGCAGGAGGAGAGTGGCAGAGACACTGGGTGTCAGAGCGGGAGGAGAGTGGCATAGGCACAGGGTGATGGAGCAGGAGGAGAGTGGCAGAGACACAGGGTGATGGAGCGGGAGGAGAGTGGCATAGACACTGGGTGACAGAGCAGGAGGAGAGTGGCAGAGACACAGGGTGACGGTGCGGGAGGAGAGTTGCAGAGACACAGGGTGAAAGAGCAGGAGGAGAGTAGCAGAGACACTGGATGACAGAGCGGGAGGAGAGTGGCATAGACACAGAGTGATGGAGCAGGAGGAGAGTGGCAGAGACACAGGGTGATGGAGCAGGAGGAGAGTGGCAGAGACACAGGGTGACGGTGCAGGAGGAGAGTGGAAGAGACACAGGGTGAAAGAGCAGGAGGAGAGTGGCAGAGACACAGGGTGACGGAGAAGGAGGAGAGTGGCAGAGACACAGGGTGATGGAGCAGGAGGAGAGTGGCAGAGACACAGGGTGAAAGTGCAGGAGGAGAGTGGCAGAGACACAGGGTGAAAGAACAGGAGGAGAGTGGCAGAGACACAGGGTGACGGAGCGGGAGGAGAACGGCATAGACACAGGGTGACGGAGTAGGAGGAGAGTGGTAGAGACACAGGGCGACGGAGCGGGAGGAGAGTGGCAGAGACACAGGGTGACGGAGCGGGAGGAGAATGGCAGAGACACAGGGTGACGGAGCAGGAGGAGAGTGGCAGAGACACAGGGTGACGGAACGGGAGGAGAGAGGCAGAGACACAGGGTGACGGAGCGGGAGGAGAGTGGCAGAGACACAGGGTGACGGAACGGGAGGAGAGAGGCAGAGACACAGGGTGACGGAGCGGGAGGAGACTGGCAGAGACACAGGGTGACGGAGCGGGAGGAGAATGGCAGAGACACAGGGTGACGGAGTAGGAGGAGAGTGGCAGAGACACAGGGTGATGGAGCGGGAGGAGCGTGGCAGAGACACAGGGTGACGGAGCGGGAGGAGAGTGGCAGAGACACAGGGTGACGGAGCGGGAGAAGAGTGGCAGAGACACAGGGTGAAAGAGCGTGGGGAGAGTGGTTGAGACACTGGGTGACGGAGCGGGAGGAGAGTGGCAGAGACACAGGGTGAAGGAGCGGGAGGAGAGTGGTAGAGACACAGGGTGACGGAGCAGGAGGAGAGTGGCAAAGACACAGGGTGACGGAGTGGGAGGAGAGTGGCAGAGACACAGGTTGACGGAGCGGGAGGAGCGTGGCAGAGACACAGGGTGACAGAGCGGGAGGAGAGTGGCAGAGCCACAGGGTGAATTAGCAGGAGGAGAGTGGCAGAGACACAGGGTGATGGAACGTGAGGAGAGTGGCAGAGACACAGGGTGACGGAGCGGGAGGAGAGTGGCAGAGACACAGGGTGACGGAGCAGGAGGAGAGTGGCAGAGACACAGGGTGACGGAGCAGGAGGAGAGTGGCAGAGACACAGGGTGAAGGAGCAGGAGGAGAGTGGCAGAGACACAGGGTGAAAGAGCAGGAGGAGAGTGGCAGAGACACAGGGTGACGGAGAAGGAGGAGAGTGGCAGAGACACAGGGTGAAAGAGCAGGAGGAGATTGGCAGAGACACAGGGTGACGGAGCAGGAGGAGAGTGGCAGAGACACAGGGTGATGGAGCGGGAGGAGAGTGGCAGAGGCACAGGGTGACGGAGCGGGAGGAGAGTGGCAGAGACACAGTGTGACGGAGCGGGAGGAGAGTGGCAGAGACACAGGGTGAAAGAGCGGGAGGAGAGTGGCAGAGACACAGGGTGACGGAGCAGGAGGAGAGTGGCAGAGACACAGGGTGACGGAGCGGGAGGAGAGTGGCAGAGACACAGGGTGACGGAGCGGGAGGAGAGTGGCAGAGACACAAGGTGAAAGAGCGGGAGGAGAGTGGCAGAGACACACGGTGACGGAGCGGGAGGAGAGTGGCAGAGACACAGGGTGAAAGAGCAGGAGGAGAGTGGCAGAGACACAGGGTGACGGAGCAGGAGGAGAATGGCAGAGACACAGGGTGACGGAGCAGGAGGAGAGTGGCAGAGACACAGGGTGACGGACCGGGAGGAGAGTGGCAGAGACACAGGGTGAAAGAGCAGGAGGAGAGTGGCAGAGACACAGGGTGACGGAGCAGGAGGAGACTGGCAGAGACACAGGGTGACGGAGCAGGAGGAGAGTGGCAGAGACACAGGGTGACGGAGCGGGAGGAGAGTGGCGGAGACACAGGGTGATGGAGCAGGAGGAGAGTGGCAGAGACACAGGGTGACGGAGCGGGAGGAGAGTGGCAGAGACACAGGGTGAAAGAGCAGGAGGAGAGTGGCAGAGATACAGGGTGACGGAGCAGGAGGAGAATGGCATAGACACAGGGTAACGGAGCGGGAGGAGTGTGGCGTAGACACAGGGTGACGGAGCGGGAGGAGAGTGGCGGAGACACAGGGTGACGGAGCGGGAGTAGAGTGGTAGAGACACAGGGTGACGGAGCGGGAGGAGAATGGCAGAGACACAGGGTGACGGAGCGGGAGGAGAGTGGCAGAGACACAGAGTGACGGAGCGGGTGGAGAGTGGCAGAGACACAGGGTGACGGAGCGGGAGGAGAGTGGCAGAGACACAGGGTGACAGAGCGGGAGGAGAGTAGTTGAGACACAGGGTGACGGAGCGGGAGGAGAGTGGCAGAGACACAGGGTGACGGAGCAGGAGGAGAGTGGCAGAGACACTGGGTGACGGAGCGGGAGGAGAGTGGCAAAGTCGCAGGGTGAAAGAGCGGGAGGAAAGTGGTAGAGACACAGGGGGACGGAGCGGGAGGAGAATGGCAGAGACACAGGGTGACGGAGCGGGAGGAGAGTGGCAGAGACACAGAGTGACGGAGCGGGAGGAGAGTGGCAGAGACACAGTGTGACGGAGCGGGAGGAGAGTGGCAGAGACACTGGGTGACGGAGCAGGAGGAGAGTGGCAGAGGCACAGGGTGACAGAGCAGGAGGAGAGTGGCAGAGACACAGGGTGACGGAGCGGGAGGAGAGTGGCAGAGACACAGGGTGACGGAGCGGGAGGAGAGTGGCAGAGACACAGGGTGATGGAGCGGGAGGAGAGTGGCAGAGACACAGGGTGATGGAGCGGGAGGAGAGTGGCAGAGACACAGGGTGACGGAGAGGGAGGAGAGTGGCAGAGACACTGGGTGACGGAGCGGGAGGAGAGTGGCAGAGACACAGGGTGAAAGAGCGGGAGGAGAGTGGTAGAGACACAGGGTGACGGAGCAGGAGGAGAGTGGCAGAGACACAGGGTGAAGGAGCGGGTGGGGAGTGGCAGAGACGCAGGGTGACGGAGCGGGAGGAGCATGGCAGAGCCACAGGGTGAAATAGCAGGAGGAGAGTGGCAGAGACACAGGGTGACGGAGCGGGAGGAGAGTGGCAGAGACACAGGGTGAAGGAGCGGGTGGGGAGTGGCAGAGACGCAGGGTGAAGGAGCGGGAGGAGAGTGGCAGAGACACAGGGTAACGGTGCGGGAGGAGAGTGGCAGAGGCACAGGGTGAAGGAGCGGGAGGAGAGTAGCAGAGACACAGGGTGAAAGAGCGGGAGGAGAGTGGCAGACGCACAGGGTGACGGAGCGGGAGGAGAGTGGCAGAGGCACAGGGTGACGGAGCGGGAGGAGAGTGGCAGAGACACAGGGTGACAGAGCGGGAGGAGAGTGGCAGAGACACTGGGTGACAGAGCAGGAGGAGAGTGTCAGAGCCACAGGGTGAAATAGCAGGAGGAGAGTGGCAGAGACACAGGGTGAAGGAACGTGAGGAGAGTGGCAGAGACACAGGGTGACGGAACAGGAGGAGAGTGGCAGAGACACAGGGTGACGGAGCGGGAGGAGAGTGGCAGAGACACAGGGTGAAGGAGCGGGATGAGAGTGGCAGAGACACAGGGTGATGGAGCGGGAGGAGAGTGGCAGAGACACAGGGTGAAGGAGCGGGAGGAGAGTGGCAGAGACACAGGGTGATGGGGCGGGAGGAGAATGGCAGAGACACAGGGTGAAGGAGCGGGAGGAGAGTGGCAGAGACACAGTGTAATGGAGCGGGAGGAGAGCGGCAGAGGGACAGGGTGACGCAGCGGGAGGAGAGTGGCAGAGACACAGGGTGAAGGAGCGGGAGGAGAGTGGCAGAGACACAGGGTGAAGGAGCGGGAGGAGAGTGGCAGAGACACAGGGTGACGGGGCGGGAGGAGAATGGCAGAGGGACAGGGTGACGCAGCGGGAGGAGAATGGCAGAGACACAGAGTGACGGAGCGGGAGGTGAGTGGCAGAGACACAGGGTGACGGAGCAGGAGGAGAGCGGCAGAGGGACAGGGTGACGGAGCGGGAGGAGAGTGGCAGTGACACAGTCTGACAGAGCGGAATTCCCGCTCATTCTAGTAGCAGCCAGCTCGGAGCACAGAGCTCACAGCCTGCAACACAGACATTCACCATGTGCTGAGGGCATCACCTGGTTAGGACTAGGCAAGGGTCAACAGTTAAAGCTGGTATTGCATTTACCACAGTTCAAGTATGTTACTATAGTTAACCTTATAATACAATAGAGTTGCAACACTTGTGTTGGTGACGTTTTTGTGATCAGAATACCCAACACATCAACGGCGAAGACAAAACAAAATTCAAAACAGTCCTGCTGAAGTTTGACAGCCACTGTGACATTGAGGTGAATGAGAGCTTTGAACAGTACATCTTCCATCAGAGGCTTTAGGGTAAGGATGAACCTTTTCAGTCCTTCGTGACCCATCTCCACATCCCAGCGCAGTCATGTTAACTATGACTCGATGGCTGATTCCATGATCCGGGTTCAGATCGTTTTCAGGGTCCACTCCAACTCCCTTCGGCAGCAGCTCCTGAAGGTCAAACAGTTGACCCTCTCTGTCGCTATCGAGTCGTGCGTTGTCCGTGAGCATGCTAAGAATCATTACTCCCACATCAGGGCGGCAGAAACTACGAAGCTGGCCTCCCATGAGGCGGAACGGGTGCAGGCCATTTCACAGATGCAGGGCCTGAGCATCGAGGAGAGTGGCCGTTTCGCGCGCTTTTCCCGGGTCCCTGCGCATGCGCGCCACGACCGAGTTGTCGACGAGCCCGACAACCCGACTGCACAGGTGCGTACGTCGACCGACCACACTGCGCATGCGTGATGGCGCACGGAATGCGCTGACGTAGGCGTCATGACATGTCCGAATTGTGGCTCTGCCCATTTAAAGCGGTATGTCCGGCAAAAGGACACCGGTGGCAAGCTTGGCCACTACACAGCCCTTTGCAGATCTGCTCCACCGCTCAGCAGCCAGCGATCCCAGCTGTGGCGCAGAAGTGTCCGCTCAATACAGCAAGGCATGCCAGATTCTGATCCCAACAGCCCAACTGACCCTGATGCTGAGTGCCTCAAGTCCCCATACTGGGTGGGCATCATAACTACACATGCGCTGCCTTCCACCACACCCTGTGCAACACCTCTCGATCCTCAGTGTGACCATTCCTGGCTGGCAAAACAGGGACCATTGTCCGACATGACTGTAAGCGGAATGCCATGGCGAGCGAAGGTGTCTTTGCATGCCCTGCGACAGCGGACGATGTCAAATCGTGGAGGCGTATGACCTCTGGATAATTCGAAAAGTAATCTATGATGATTACGTAGTCCCTGCCAAGCGCATGAAAAAGGTCCACACCCACCTTCGCCCAGGGGGACGTTACCAACTCATGGGGCTGAAGCGTCTCAGGGGGTTGCGCCGGCTGAAACCTTTGGCAGGTGGGGCAGTTGAGCACCATGTTGGCAATGTCATCGCTGATGCCCGGCCAGTATACAGCTTCTCGGGCCCTCCGCCTGCACTTCTCAACCCCGAAATGGCCTTCGTGTAGTTGGTAGAGGACCAGCTTGTGCATGCTGTGTGGAATCACAATCCGGTCCAGCTTTAGGAGGACACCGTCAATGACGGCCAAGTCGTCCCGGACATTGTAGAATTGTGGGCACTGTCCTTTGAGCCACCCTCCCGTCATGTGGCGCATCACACGTTGTAGAAGGGGGTCAGCCGCAGTCTCCCGGCGAATACGGGCAGACTTGAATGATTAGCTGGCAGATTGGCCGATGTGAAGGCCACATAGAACATAGAAAATACAGCACAGAACAGGCCCTTCGGCCCACGATGTTGTGCCGAACCTTTGTCCTCGATTAATCAGAGATTATCATTGAATTTACAGTGCAGAAGGAATCCATTCGGCCCTTTGAGTCTGCACCGGCTCTTGGAAAGAGCACCCTACCCAAACTCAACACCTCCACCCAAAACCAAGGGCAATTTTGGACACTAAGGGCAATTTATTATTGGCCAATTCACCTAACCGGCACATCTTTGGACTGTGGGAGGAAACCGGAGAACCCGGAGGAAACCCACACAGACACGGGGAGGACGTGCAGACTCCGCACAGACAGTGACCCAAGCCGGAATCGAACCTGGGACCCTGGAGCTGTGAAGCAATTATGCTATCCACAATGCTACCGTGCTGCCCTTAAGAACAAATAAATCTACACTATATCATTTTACCGTAATCCATGTACCTATCCAATAGCTGCTTGAAGGTCCCTAATGTTTCCGACTCAACTACTTCCACAGGCAGTGCATTCCATGCCCCCACGACTCTCTGGGTAAAGAACCTACCTCTGATATCCCTCTTATATCTTCCACCTTTCACCTTAAATTTATGTCCCCTTGTAATGGTTTGTTCCACCCGGGGAAAAAGTCTCTGACTGTCTACTCTATCTATTCCCCTGATCATCTTAGAAACCTCTATCAAGTCGCCCCTCATCCTTCTCCGTTCTAATGAGAAAAGGCCTAGCACCCTCAACCTTTCCTCGTAAGACCTACTCTCCATTCCAGGCAACATCCTGGTAAATCTTCTTTGCACCTTTTCCAAAGCTTCCACATCCTTCCTAAAATGAGGCGACCAGAACTGTACACAGTACTCCAAATGTGGCCTTACCAAAGTTTTGTACAGCTGCATCATCACCTCACGGCTCTTAAATTCAATCCCTCTGTTAATGAACGCGAGCACACCATAGGCCTTCTTCACAGCTCTATCCACTTGAGTGGCAACTTTCAAAGATGTATGAACATAGACCCCAAGATCTCTCTGCTCCTCCACATTGCCAAGAACTCTACCGTTAACCCTGTATTCCGCATTCATATTTGTCCTTCCAAAATGGACAACCTCACACTTTTCAGGGTTAAACTCCATCTGCCACTTCTCAGCCCAGCTCTGCATCCTATCTATGTCTCTTTGCAGCTGACAACAGCCCTCCTTACTATCCACAACTCCACCAATCTTCGTATCGTCTGCAAATTTACTGACCCACCCTTCAACTCCCTCATCCAAGTCATTAATGAAAATCACAAACAGCAGAGGACCCAGAACTGATCCCTGCGGTACGCCACTGGTAACTGGGATCCAGGCTGAATATTTGCCATCCACCACCACTCTCTGACTTCTATCGGTTAGCCAATTTGTTATCCAACTGGCCAAATTTCCCACTATCCCATGCCTCCTTACTTTCTGCATAAGCCTACCATGGGGAACCTTATCAAATGCCTTACTAAAATCCATGTACACTACATCCACTGCTTTACCTTCATCCACATGCTTGGTCACCTCCTCAAAGAATTCAATAAGACTTGTAAGGCAAGACCTACCCCTCACAAATCCGTGCTGACTATCCCTAATCAAGCAGTGTCTTTCCAGATGCTCAGAAATCCTATCCTTCAGTACCCTTTCCATCACATGCGCTTCAACTTGACAGACGAACCCCTCCAAGTCGGCGGTGTGCTCACTGCTCTGGATAGGGCATCCGCAATGATGAGGTCCTTACCCGGGGTGTAGACCAGTTGGAAGTCGTACCTCCGGAGCTTGAGCAGGATGCGCTGGAGGCGAGGGGTCATCTCGTTCAGGTCCTTATGTATGATGCTGACCAGGGGGCGATGGCCGGTTTCCACGGTGAACTGGGGGAGACCATACACGTAGTCGTGGAACTTGTCTATGTCGGTTAACAAACCCTGGCACTCCTTCTCGATCTGCGCATAGCGCTGTTCTGTGGGGGTCAAGGCATAGGCGACCGGGGCCCATGATGCAGTGTGATCCCGTTGCAGGAGTACCGCCCCAATGCCGGACTGGCTGGCATCAGTTGAGATCTTCGTATCACGAGAGGTGTCGAAGAACGCCAATACCGGGGCTGTGGTGAGCTTGATCTTGAGCTCCTCCCATTCCTTCTGGTGTGCGGGCAGCCACTGGAACTCCGTGGTCTTCTTCACCAGGTGGCGAAGAGCCGTCGTGTGGGAGGCAAAGTTGGGAAAGAACTCCCCCAGGAAGTTGACCATGCCTAGAAAGCGTAGCACTGCCTTCTTGTCTGCCGGCTGCGGCATGGCTGTAATGGCGCTCACTTTGTCTGCATCAGGACGCACTCCTGACCGGGATATGTGGTCCCCAGAAACTTTAGCTCAGTTTGGCCGAAAGAACACTTGGCTCTGTTGAGGCGCAGGCCGTGTTCCCGTATCCGCGCGAAGACACGCTGGAGACGATTCATGTGCTCCTGTGGTGTGATGGACCAGATGATGACGACGTCAACATAGACGCGCACCCCTTCGATGCCCTCCATCATCTGTTCCATGATTCTTTGAAATAACTCGGATGCCGAGATGATGCCAAACGGCATTCTGTTATAGCAGAACCTGCAAAAGGGAGTGTTGAAGGTGCACAGCTTCCTGCTGGACTGATCCAATTGGATCTGCCAAAAACCCTTCGAGGCACCAAGCTTTGTGAAAATTTTAGCCCGGGCCATTTCGCTCGTGATCTCTTCCCGTTTGGGTATGGGGTAGTGTTCCCTCATTATGTTGCTGTTGTTCAGGTCTTTCGGGCCGATGCAGATCCGGAGTTCGCCAGAGGGCTTCTTAATGCACACCATGGAGCTGACCCATGGCGTGGGCTCCATGACCCGGGATAGCACCCCTTGGTCCTGGAGATCCTGCAGCTGCTGCTTGAGGCGGTCTTTGAGTGGCGCTGGGACCCTGCGAGGTGCGTGAATGACCGGGGTGTCATCCAGTTTGAGCCATAGGTATAGGGCAGTGTGCCCATGCCCTCGAATGCCTCCTTGTTGTGGGCGAGGAACGAGTGGAGCTGTACCCTAAATTCTGCATCCGGGAAGTCTGACGTGCCTTCTGGAGACAGAGCGTGTACCCGCTGAACGAGGTGGAGAACCTTGCACGCCTGTGCGCCTAGCAGGGAGTCCTTTGATGAACCAACAATCTCGAAGGACAGTGTGGCCATGGATGTATTGCGCGTCACCTGGAGCTGGCAGGATCCCATGGCCGGGATAACGTTTCCGCTGTAGTCGACCATCTTACAACGGGATGGCCGAATTGGTGGTCTGACCTTCAAGGTGTAGAAGGCTGACCATGCTATTAGATTGGCAGAGGCACCAGTGTCCAAATGGAATGTTATTGGTGATCGGTTGACCGTTAGGGCGGCACACTATTCATCACCCGGATTGACACTGTTCACTGGCATCGGCTGGTGGGTCCTGCTTGGAGACATCCGGTTCCTGTCGATGACCGCAACGCGGAAGGCTTCCCGGTCGTCTGTATCACCGGTTTGTATATTGTCCGGGTATGACTCGGAGTATGGAGACTGAATGGTCCGCACGTCCCTGCAAGGCTGGTGGAATTGGGAGCGTTGGCAGGTTGAGCTGCTCGACAGCAGGCAGAGTAGTGGCCCATCTTGCCACAGCGGAGGCAAAGTCGTTCTTTGCTGGACATTGCCGCTTTAAATGTGCGGATCCACAGTTGCCGCACATCGTGACGACATGGCGTTTGTTGCGCCATCGCGCATGTGCAGTTCGGTCCTGCGTAGAGCGTGCCTGCGCGTCACGTCCCTCTACGTCGACGTCTCTTTTGGCGCGTACAAGCGCGGGAGGCTGCGGAAAGCGCGCGAAATGGCCGCCCTCGTCCGGGCCGCGGGCCGGAAGGAACTCGATCGCCTGCACCCGCTCAGCCTCGTAGGACCCCTGCCGTGCCGATTCGGCTGCGTAGGACCCCTGCCGTGCCGATTTGGCCGCCTGGAATTGGGAGTAGCAGCTAGTCACGTTTTCATGGAGGACGCAGGCTTCGATGGCGGTGGCTGGGGTGAGGTTTTTAATTTTGAGGAGCTGCTGGCGTAGGGTGCCCGAGGTGACCCCAAAAACAATCTGGTCCCGAATCATGGAATCGGAGGTGGCCTCGTAACCGCAGGACTGCGCGAGGATACGGAGGTGTGTTAGGAAAGATTGAAAAGGCTCATCCTTACCCTACAGGCGCTGCTGGAAGAGGTACCTCTCGAAGCTCTCATTTACCTGGACGCTGAAGTGTTGCTCGAGTTTGAGAAGGACCGTCTTGTACTTCGTCTTGTCCTCACCTTCCGCGAACACCAGGGAGTTGTAGATGTTGATGGCGTGTTGCCTTGCCGTGGAGAGGAGGAGGGCGATTTTCCTCGTGTCCGAAGCATTCTCCCTTTCTGTGGCTTCTAGGAAGAACTGGAAGCGCTGTTTAAACAGCTTCCAGTTAACGCCGAGGTTTCCAGCCATTTGGAGCAGCTGCGGCGGGCTGATGGTGTCCATGGCGCAGGATGGCGGATTCCTTAAGATGCGTAGGTAGGTCTCACAGTTACTGGGTTCCAATCCTGGTACTGTGTCGTGTTGGGTGCTCTGCTACATAGACGAACCAGCACGGTTGCGGAAGGTATAACTCAGTTTTATTACTAACAATAACAACATCTGTAAACTGGTTACTGCGGTTCGTTCATTACCCTCTAACCTGTGGACCCAGCCCTAACACTATCTTAGAGAGGTACTCAGCACATGGTGAATGTCTGAGTGGCACGCTGTGAGCTCTGTGCCCTGAGCTGTCTCCTGCTGGAATGAGCGGGAAGTGTCGTGTTCCCCGTTTTATAGTGTGTATGCTCTTGCCTGTGATTGGCTGTGATGTTGTGTGTGTATTGATTGGTCCGTTGATCTGTCCATCAGTGTGTATGTATCATCACTGTCCCCAGTTCTATAACGTAAAAGACGACCTGACGGTGGTGGAGGGAATCCTTCTGAAACTCGACAGGATCGTAATTCCTCAGAGCATGCGGGCTATGGTGCTGGGCCAACTCCATGAGGGTCACCTTGGGGTCGAGAAATGCCGATGCAGAGCTCGGGAGGTGGTCTATTGGCCGGGCATCAGCCAGGACATTGCCAACACAGTCCTCAACTGCCCTACCTGTCAGAAGTTTCAATCAGCTCAACCCAAGGAAATGCTGCAACAGCACGAGATCGTGACATCTCCGTGGTCCAAAGTAGGCGTAGACCTTTTCAACGCCAAGGGGCGTGACTACGCACTCCTTGTCGACTACTTCTCCAGTTACCCAGAAGTGGTGAAACTGTCCAACCTCACGTCGAAGGCGGTAATCAAAGCATGCAAAGAAACGTTCGCCAGGCATGGGATACTGCTCACGGTAATGAGCGACAACGGTCCTTGCTTTTACAGCCAGGAATGGTCTGACCTCGCACAGTCCTACAACTTCCGTCACGTAACCTCCAGTCCCCATTACCCGCAGTCAAACGGGAAGGCCGAGAAAGAGGTCCATTTTGTAAAGCGGCTGCTGTGCAAAGCTGCAGACTCAGGCTCCGACTTCAACCTGGCGATGCTGGCATACAGGGCAACCCCACTGCCCACTGTGTTGTCTCCAGTGCAGATGCTCATGAATCGCACTCTGAGGACCACAGTTCAGCCATCCATTGTTCCAGACCTTGACCACTTCACGGTCTTACAGAAAATGCAGCAGTCACGGGCCCAACAGAAGGCCACATACGATGCTCATGCCACAGATCTACTCGAGCTGGCCCCAACTGATCATGTTCGTGTCCAGTTGCCTGAGGGCGGCTGGTCAGCCACAGTTGTTGTGATCAAACAAGTGGCCCCAAGATCGTTCCTTGTCCGCATGGCTGATGGCTCCCTGCTACGGCGCAACAGACGGGCACTGCGAAGAGTTCCGCGCCCACTACCTGACCGGCGTGCCCCGCTGCCTACGATGCCTCCTCCGAACGTACCCTACCACGAGGCCACCGATCTACCAGCAATCCTGCCGGTCCACGCGCCCACCCCGATGGCAGCGATCCCGCCTATCGACGTGCAGGCGTCTCCTGATCCACCTCTGCGGCGGTCGACAAGAATTCGTCGCCCACCACAAAGTCTGAATCTATAGACTCAACTTTTGTACATTTTGTGACTTCATCGATTTAACCTCTGTAAATATTGTTTCATTTGCCATGTATCTGCACAATCGACAGCTTCCTATGTATATACGTTCATTTAGACACCTTTTGTATATAGACAGACATATATATATATACACGCACGCACACCTTAGTATTTATTTATCCAAAACAAAAAAAAGGAGGGAGATGACATAATATCCACTCATGTATACAATGAGATGCAGACAGGTAGTGATTGACACACACGATGACCAGTAAGCACACAACACAGTGCAGCCAATCACCAGACAGGACACTACCACTATAAAGCCAGAGGGCACTAGGTTTCCCGCTCTCTTGGGACCCAGCCACTGTGACAGAGTCCACGAGCTAGCACAGTGCAAACACCATGCGGTAACTAGTAAGTCTGGTCTGGCTACTTACAAGGTCTCCAGTCAGTTCAGTATAGTGTCGACCCACAGCTAAATATGTATATTAGTTCTATCGTTTAATAAAACAGTGTTGGATCTTCGCCAGTGTTAGACGTCTGTTTCTAGCTTCCCTGCATCGAGTGCAGTCCACATCGAACCTACCTGCCTAATGTGGTGATATACATCACTGTAAGTACACAAAGGGTTAATGTACATACACTACACCTAGCTAGACACTAGAGGGGACACCAGAGACATGACACACAGACAGTCAACCAATAGGTCAGTAAGATAGGACACGACCAATGGGCAGTCAGATACACACAAAGGTGACACTACCACAGGAGGGCGTTACACCAACCCATATAAAAGGACACATCACACATGCTCAGTCTCTTTCCAGTGGAGACTCTCAGTGAGTACAGACACAGGGTTGATTGAACATCACTCCCACCACATGGATTGTGGCAGACTGGTTAGTCAGTCTGAGTAGCTATAGCAGGATTAACAGTAGCATTGAATCCAAGTAGGAGAATTGTTAATAGTTTAATAAATGTGTTAAAGTTATCTCCAACTCTGAACCTTCCTTTGTCAGAGTGCACAGCAAGGAAACGGCTTATGCTATGTCAAGAGCATAACAAAACATGGTTCCAGGAGTGAACTGTTTCAATCCATATAGTTAAAACTCAGCAAACAGTAACAACCAGCAACAGCAGCCAGGCAAGATGATGTTCGAGATTCCGGTCCCACAGCAGCTCAGGTACCAAGGCAATCTCAGTGAAAACTGGCGTTGGTTCTGGCAGAGATTCGAGATCGACATGGTAGCGGGTAGCGTCCGACCTAGATGGTGTGGCAGATGCAGAGAAAATGAAGCTTCTACTTACCATCGCGGGTCCAGAAGCAGCTGAAATCTTCCAGACCTTCAAATACTCAAAGGGGCAAAACAATAGCGATTTCCAGGCAGTCCTGGACAAATTCCAAGAATTCTGCGAGGAACATACAAGAAGAAAAGGTAAAAGAGGCGCCAAAACTCACCGTGAGGTAGGCTTGCAGCAACGAACGGCAGTTTTGAATTGCAGCCATCTTGGAAAAGGTGCTGCACACGCGCAGTTGCACGAAGAGCGCACAGAATGGGAAGGTCCGTTTGCGCATGCGCGAGAAGCTGCGCATGCGCAATTGCGAAAAAGGCCCCAAGTAAAGGAACAGTGATCTGCGCATGCACAATCGCTTCCTACGCTCTACGTCACACGCGTCCTGACGTCAGAGGCCCGGACCATGGCCACTTAAAGGGGAAATGTCCCAAAACACGGAAAAAAAATGTAAAGCCTCAAAACCAGATTCTTTCACCTGGAACGACAGCACAATGCCTGAAATTCGACCACTAGCTGAAAGTAATCTCCGCAGAACCCTGCAACAAACAGTTAGCACCGCCCAAAGAGATGATACAGTCCTCGAAGACTATGACTCAGACCTTGAATTCTTCTTTGGACATCGCGAGCCCAATGCCAGCTCTGAAACAAAATGTGATGTTATGGTCTTGGAAGACAACGACTCAGACGAAGCTTTCACCTTGGGAGGCTACCCCAGTACCAAATATGAACCACAACTAGACGCGTTGCACACTGACAACCCCGACGATGAGTTCTTCGGATTTGAGGATCTTCAGCCCAGCAGATATGACATCCCGACTCGTGAGTGCAGGATGATGCTGCGGCCTGACACCAAAAGACAGAGAGCGGTACAAGCCCACAGAGTGCGGCCTGCTGCCACACAGAGAGTGGTCAACGCACCGCAAAGATCCCCGACTCCACACACAGAGTGCTCCACGCACCACGAAGGGTCCCAGCCTCCACACAGAAAGCGATGAAAGACTCCACAGCGAGACAATTGCACATCTCCACACAAGATGTGACTCCAGTGACACAAGCCTCCACAGCGAGCTCGTGGACAGACTCCACGATAGAAGAAATGCAAGACTCCAGAACGCAGTCCTTGCATGAACAAGAAGTGATGACAGTCTCCACAGAGAGACCAACGCACAATTCCACACAAGGAACACTGCAAGACTCCACAGCAGGGACTTGGCAACCTGAATTGTAGCTCCAGTATACAGGAGGTTGAGAGTAGTGAGGTCATGAGTAAGGTTTTAAAGTTGCAGGAGTGTACCGGCAGGCAGGAAGGTGGTTTAAAGTGTGTCTTCTTCAATGCCAGGAGCATCCGGAATAAGGTGGGTGAACTTGCGGCATGGGTTGGTACTTGGGACTTCGATGTTGTGGCCATTTCGGAGACATGGATAGAGTAGGGACAGGAATGGTTGTTGCAGGTGCCGGGGTTTAGATATTTCAGTAAGCTCAGGGAAGGTGGTAAAAGAGAGGGAGGGGTGGCATTGTTAGTCAAGGACAGTATTACGGTGGCAGAAAGGACGTTTGATGAGGACTCGTCGATTGAGATAGTATGGGCTGAGGTTAGAAACAGGAAAGGAGAGGTCACCCTGTTAGGGGTTTTCTACAGGCCTCCGAAAAGTTCCAGAGATGTAGAGGAAAGGATTGCAAAGATGATTCTGGATAGGAGCGAAAGCAACAGTGTAGTTGTCCTGGGGGACTTTAACTTTCCAAATATTGACTGGAAACGCTATAGTTCGAGTACTTTAGATGGGTCCGTTTTTGTCCAATTTGTGCAGGAGGGTTTCCTGATACAGTATGTAGATAGGCCAACGAGAGGCGAGGCCGTATTGGATTTGGTACTGGGTAATGAACCAGGACAGGTGTTAGATTTGGAGGTAGGTGAGCACTTTGGTGATAGTGACCACAATTCGATTACGTTTACTTTAGTGATGGAAAGGGATAGGTATATACCGCAGGGCAAGAGTTATATCTGGGGGAAAGGCAATTATGATGCGATGAGGCAAGACTTAGGATACATCGGATGGAGAGGAAAACTGCAGGGGATGGGCACAATAGGAATGTGGAGCTTGTTCAAGGAACAGCTACTGCGTGTCCTTGATACGTATGTACCTGTCAGGCAGGGAGGAAGTGGTCGAGCAAGGGAACCGTGGTTTACTAAGGCAGTCGAAATATATGGCAAGAGGAAGAAGGAGGCTTATGTAAAGATGAGACATGAAGGTTCAGTAAGGGCGCTCGAGAGTTACAAGTTAGCTAGGAAGGACCTAAAGAGAGAGCTAAGAAGAGCCAGGAGGGGACATGAGAAGTCTTTGGCAGATAGGATCAAGGATAACCCTAAAGCTTTCTATAGATATGTCAGGAATAAAAGAATGACTCGGGTAAGAGTAGGGCCAGTCAAGGACAGTAGTGGGAAGTTGTGCTTGGAGTCCGAGGAGATAGGAGAGGTGCTAAATGAATATTTTTTGTCAGTATTCGCACAGAAAAAAGACAATGTTGTCGAGGAGAATACTGAGATTCAGGCTACTAGACTAGAAGGGCTTGAGGTTCATAAGGAAGAGTTGTTAACCATTCTGGAAAGGGTCAAAATAGATAAGTCCCCTGGGCTGGATGGGATTTATCCTAAGAGTCTCTGGGAAGCTAGGGAGGAGATTGCTGAGTCTTTGGCTTTGATCTTTAAGTCATCTTTGTCAACAGGAATAGTGCCAGAAGACTGGAGGATAGCAAATGTTGTCCCCTTGTTCAAGAAGGGGAGTAGAGGCAACCCCAGTAACTATTGACCAGTGAGCCTTACTTCTGTTGTGGGAAAAATCTTGGAAAGGTTTATAAGAGATAGGGTGTATAATCATCTGGAAAGGAATAATTTGATTAGACATAGTCAACACGGTTTCGTGAAGGGTAGGTCGTGCCTCACAAACCTTATTGAGTTCTTTGAGAAGGTGACCAAACAGGTGGATGAGGGTAAAGCAGTTGATGTGGTGTATATGGATTTCAGTAAAGCGTTTGATAAGGTTCTCCATGGTAGGCTACTGCAGAAAATACGGAAGCATGGGATTCAGGGAGATTTAGCAGTTTGGATCAGAAATTGGCTAGCTGGAAGAAGACAAAGGGTGGTGGTTGATGGGAAGTGTTCAGACTGGAGTCCAGTTACTAGTGATATACCACAAGGATCTGTTTTGGGGCCACTGCTGTTTGTCATTTTTATAAATGACCTGGAGGAGGGCGTAGAAGGATGGGTGAGTAAATTTGCAGATGACACTAAAGTCGGTGGAGTTGTGGACAGTGCGGAAGGATGTTACAAGTTACAGAGGGACATAGATAAGCTGCAGCGCTGGGCTGAGAGGTGGCAAATGGAGTTTAATGCAGAAAAGTGTGAGGTGATTCATTTTGGAAGGAATAACAGGAAGACAGAGTACTGGGCTAATGGTAAGATTCTTGGCAGTGTGGATGAGCAGAGAGATCTCGGTGTCCATGTACATAGATCCATGAAAGTTGCCACTCAAGTTGAGAGGGTTGTTAAGAAGGCGTATGGTGTGTTAGCTTTTATTGGTAGAGGGATTGAGTTTCGGAGCCATGAGGTCATGTTGCAGCTGTACAAAACTCTGGTGCGGCCGCATTTGGGGTATTGCGTGCAATTCTGGTCGCCGCATTATAGGAAGGATGTGGAAGCATTGGAAAGGGTGCAGAGGAGATTTACCAGAATGTTGCCTGGTATGGAGGGAAGATCTTATGAGGAAAGGCTGAGGGACTTGAGGCTGTTTTCGTTTGAGAGAAGAAGGTTAAGAGGTGACTTAACTGAGGCATACAAGATGATCAGAGGATTGGATAGGGTGGACAGTGAGAGCCTTTTTCCTCGGATGGTGATGTCTAGCACGAGGGGACATAGCTTTAAATTGAGGGGAGATAGATATAAGACAGATGTCAGAGGTAGGTTCTTTACTCAGAGAGTAGTAAGGGTGTGGAATGCCCTGCCTGCAACAATAGGCTAGGCCGACGCCGGAGGAATTTCCGCCCCGCCAGCTGGCGGAAACGGACTTTGTTGCCCCGCCAGCTGGCGCGGAAATGACATCCGCGGGCGGCGCATGCACAGGAGTGTCAGCGGCCGCTGACAGTTACTCGCGTATGCGCAGTGGAGGGAGTCTCTTCCGCCTCCGCCATGGTGGAGACCGTGGCGGAGGCGGAAGGGAAAGAGAGTCCCCACGGCACAGGCCCGCCCGCGGATCGGTGGGCCCCGATCGCGGGCCAGGCCACCGTGGGGGCACCCCCCGGGGCCAGATCGCCCCGCGCCCCCCCCAGGACCCCGGAGCCCGCCCACGCCGCCTTGTCCCGCCGTTCAAAAGGTGGTTTAATCCACGTCGGCGGGACGGGCAATTTATCGGCTGGGCTTCGGCCCATCCGGACCGGAGAATCGAGCGGGGGGGCCCGCCAACCAGCGCGGCCCGATTCCCGCCCCCGCCGAATATCCGTTACCGGAGACTTCGGCAACCGGCGGGGGCGGGATTCACGGCAGCCCCCGGCGATTCTCCAACCCGGCGGGGGGTCGGAGAATGACGCCCTATGTCTCTCTGTTTTGCACTCTTTTTCTCTATCGCTCTCCATCTCAGTCACCTCTCTCTGTCTGTGCGTCCCTCTGTCTCTGTTACTCTCTGTCTCTCTCTTCCTCTTGTTCTCTCTCAGTCTCTCCATCTCACTCTCTCTCCCTCAGTCTAGCTCCAGATCAATCCTCCAGTAGATTTCCAGGTTGCACTTTGACCATAGTCCAAGGATAGTGAACCATTGCAGAGATTTGAGCGAAGGCCGAAGGGTTAATATTTAATAGGTAATTATTGATAGATTTAAAGATACGGTGAGATAGAGTGAGAAACAAAGGGAAGAGGGGGAAGGGAGACGGAGAGACACAGAGACAGAAAGGAGAACAGAGAGAGACAGACAGACAGAAAGAGACAGACAGAAAGAAAGACAGAGAAAGAAAGGGAGTTGGATTAAGTGACAGAGATGGAGAGAAGGCGAGATAGAGACGGTCAGAGAGACAGGGAGAGGGAGTGAGACAGGAAGAGAGAGAGACAGAGGGACAGAAAGAAAGAGATAGAGAGAGAGGCAGAGAGACATGGATAGACAGCGAGAGAGAGATAGACAGAAAGAGAGACAGAGAGAGGGAGAGCGAGAGAGTTGCAAAGAGAGTAAAAGACACTTGGAGAGCGATTTTCACAGCAGTTAAGCTTGTCTTGTCAGATGAGACGAGGAGGAGACGAAAGGAGCCTTTGGGTAAATGGCAAAGTTAACAGGACGACCTTTAGAAAGGTCATTCTCGGTATCACATTCAGGGCAGTCAAGGACCTGTCGCTGTGGGGGGAGGGGAGGGATCCTCTATGCCTGGTGCAGGGCAATGTTGAGCTCAACCAGGCTTCAAATCGATTCCATCACTTTACAGTAAATCTCTCTACACTGTCCCCATCAAACACTCCCAGGACAGGTACAGCACGGTGTTAGATACAGAGTAAAGCTCCCTCTACACTGTCCCCATCAAACACTCCCAGGACAGGTACAGCACGGTGTTAGATACAGAGTCAAGCTCCCTCTGCACTGTCCCCATCAAACACTCCCAGGACAGGTACTGCACGGTGTTAGATACAGAGTAAAGCTCCCTCTACACTGTCCCCATCAAACACTCCCAGGACAGGTACAGCACGGTGTTAGATACAGAGTAAAGCTCCCTCTACACTGTCCCCATCAAACACTCCCAGGACAGGTACAGAACGGGTTAGATAAAGAGTAGAGCTCTTCTACACTCTCTCCAATGATATTCAAAAGACGGCAATATGATAAGGATTGACATAATCAGCTTTTCAAGATGTTGATTGAACCTCTGACTCGGAGACACGAGCATTACCAACTGAGCCTAGGTATCCGTCAGTATGAAGGATTTTAACAAGACATGGCTGATGCACGATCAATTGCACAAAGACAAGAGTAGGATGTAATCGAGGCTTTGTTACACTGAGATGTGTGGCCTCCTACAGCAGCTGGCGAAATGGCTGCTGTACTGGGAGCACATATATTTATACTCCGCCTACTGGGCGGAGCCAGCAGGCAGGGATCAACCCCTGTACCTGTAGTACAGGAGCCTTACCGTAAAGCACCTATATCAACATCCTATGTATACAATATATAAATCAGTGGTGACTACCACATTCACCCCCTGTTAAAAATGAGTCCGGCGGGGGTGGTGGAGAACTATGTACAGAAAGTTGTGTTTTAAAAGTACAGATAATGTTACAAATTCAGGCGGTCCGGTGCCTTGATCTGTCGGTGAGAGCGCCGCAGTGCTGGTGGTGACTCCGGCGGCGGCTTGGTCTTCGGTGACTCCGGGAGGATGTCGAAATCCTCTTCATCCCCGGCTGTGAGCAAGGGGAGGACGGATTGTCCCGGAGCGGGGGCTGCGGTGGGATGCGCCGGGGGGGGTGGGGGGGGGGGGGTGGGGGGGGTGGGGGGGGGGTGGGGGGGGGGGTGGGGGGGCGGGTGGTGCCGGGTCGGAGGGGGGGGGGGTGGAACCAGCTGGTGCCAGGTCCCTGAGGGAGACTGTGTCTTGGCGGCCGTCGGGGTACGCTACGTAGGCGTACAGCGGTTTGGCGTGAAATAGCTGTATCCTCTCAACCAACGGGTCCGCCTTGTGGAGTCGGACGTGTCTACGGAGGAGAACGGGTCCTGGAGCTGCAAGCCATGTCGGGGGAAAAACCCCGGAAGTAGACTTCCTAGGGAAGGTAAAGAGACGTTCATGGGGGGTTTCGTTAGTCGCGGTGCAGAGGAGCGACTGAATGGAGTGAAGTGCGCTGGGGAGGAACTCCTGCCAGCAGGAGGCAGAAAGATTTCTGGACCATAGGCCAGCTGGACGGCCCTCCAGACCGTCCCATTCTCCCTCTCCACCTGCCCGTTTCCCCGGGGGTTGTAGCTGGTCGTCCTGCTCGAGGCAATGCCCCTGTTGAGCAGGTACTGGCGCAGCTCATCGCTCATGAATGAGGATCCCTGGTCGCTGTGGATGTAGGCGGGGAAGCGAAAATGGTGTTGAGAGCTTTGATGACGGTGGCAGACGTCATGTCATGGGACGGCAAAGGGGGATCGGGAATATTCATCGACCACACTGAGAAAGTATGTGTTGCGGTCGGTGGAGGGGAGGGGCCCTTTGAAGTCCACGATGAGGGGTTCAAAGGGGCGGGAGGCCTTCACCAGGCGCGCACGGTTTGGCCGGTAGAAGTGCAGTTTACACTCCGCGCAGATCTGGCAGTCTCTGCTGATAGCCCTGACTTCCTCGATGGAGTAGGGCAGGTTGCGGGCCTTGATGAAATGGTAAAAATGTGTGACCCCTGGGTGACAGAGGTTGTCGTGCAGGGTCCGGAGTCGGTCCACTTGTGCGCTGGCACATGTACCTTGGGATAAGGCATCGGCAGGACTCGTTGAACTTACCGGGGCGATACAAAATCTCGTAATTGTAGGTGGAGAGCTCGATCCTCCACCTCAAGATTTTATTGTTTTTGATCTTGCCGCGCTGTGTGTTATTAAACATGAACAAAGAACAAAGAACAAAGAAAAGTACAGCACAGGAACAGGCCCTTCGGCCCTCCAAGCCCGTGCCGACCATGCTGCCCGACTAAACTACAATCTTCTACACTTCCTGGGTCCGTATCCCTCTATTCCCATCCTATTCATGTATTTGTCAAGATGCCCCTTAAATGTCACTATCGTCCCTGCTTCCACCACCTCCTCCGGTAGCGAGTTCCAGGCACCCACTACCCTCTGCGTAAAAAACTTGCCTCGTACATCTACTCTAAACCTTGCCCCTCTCACCTTAAACCTAGTAATTGACCCCTCTACCCCGGGGAAAAGCCTCTGACTATCCACTCTGTCTATGCCCCTCATAATTTTGTAGACCTCTATCAGGTCTCCCCTCAACCTCCTTCGTTCCAGTGAGAACAAACCGAGTTTATTCAACCGCTCCTCATAGCTAATGCCCTCCATACCAGGCAACATTCTGGTAAATCTCTTCTGCACCCTCTCTAAAGCCTCCACATCCTTCTGGTAGTGTGGCGACCAGAATTGAACACTATACTCCAAGTGTGGCCTAACTAAGGTTCTATACAGCTGCAACATGACTTGCCAATTCTTATACTCAATGCCCCGGCCAATGAAGGCAAGCATGCCGTATGCCTTCTTGACTACCTTCTCCACCTGTGTTGCCCCTTTCCATGACCTGTGGACCTCAACTCCTAGATCTCTTTGACTTTCAATACTCTTGAGGGTTCTACCATTCACTGTATATTCCCTACCTGCATTAGACCTTCCAAAATGCATTACCTCACAGTTGTCCGGATTAAACTCCATCTGCCATCTCTCCGCCCAAGTCTCCAAACAATCTAAATCCTGCTGTATCCTCCGACAGTCCTCATCGCTATCTGCAATTCCACCAACCTTTGTGTCATCTGCAAACTTACTAATCAGACCAGTTACATTTTCCTCCAAATCATTTATATATACTACAAAGAGCAAAGGTCCCAGCACTGATCCCTGTGGAACACCACTGGTCACAGCCCTCCAATTAGAAAAGCATCCTTCCATTGCTACTCTCTGCCTTCTATGACCTAGCCAGTTCTGTATCCACCTTGCCAGCTCACCCCTGATCCCGTGTGACTTCACCTTTTGTACTAGTCTACCATGAGGGACCTTGTCAAAGGCCTTACTGAAGTCTATATAGACAACATCCACTGCCCTACCTGCATCAATCATCTTAGTGACCTGAAGGCAACCAACCGTTGGTCAGTGAGGAGAGTGAATCTCCTGCCGGCCAGGTAATGCCGCACAGCTTCAATGATGGCTTGGGCCTCTTTTTCGATGGAGGAGTGACGAATTTTGGAGGCATGGAGGGTGCGGGAAAAGAATGCCACGGGCCTGCCTGCCTGGTTGAGGGTGGCGACCAGAGCGACGTCTGATGCATCACTCTTGACTTGGAAGGGGACGTCTCGTCAACCGCGTGCATCGCGGCCTTGGAGATGTCGGCCTTGATACGGTTAAAGGCCTGGTGAGCCTCGGCCGTCAGAGGAAAAACAGTGGATTGAATGAGTGGGCGGGCTTTGTCCGCATAGTTTGGGACCCACTGGGCGTATTACGAAAAGAATCCCAGGCAGCGTTTGAGGGCCTTGGGGCAGTGGGGAAGGGGGAGTTCCATGAGGGGGCGCATGAGATCGGGCTCGGGCCCCAGAACTTTGTTCTGAACCACATAGCCGAGGATGGCTAAGCGGTTCGTGCTGAACACGCACTTCTCCTTGTTATACGTGAGGTTGAGGAGAGTGGCGGTGTGGAGAAATTTGGCAATGTTGGCGTCATGGTCCTGCTGATCATGGCCGCAGATGGTGACATTGTCTAGGTACGGGAAAGTGGCCCGCAGCCCATACCAGTCAACCATTCGGTCCATCACCCGTTGGAAAACCGAGACCCCGTTGGTAACGCTGAAGGGAACCCTATGAAAGTGGTAAAGGCGACCGTCTGCCTCGAACGCATTGTGTGGGTGGTCCACCTTACGGATGGGGAGCTGGTGGTAGGCAGATTTCAGGTCTACTGTCGAGAAGACTCGGTACTGTGCAATCTGATTGACCATATCAGATATGGTTGGAGAGGGTACTCGTCGAGCTGCGTCTACCGATTGATGGTCTGACTGTAGTCAATGACCATCCTGTTTTTCTCCCCAGTTTTGACCACTACCACTTGGGCTCTCCAGGGGCTGTTGCTGGCCTTGATGATGCCATCCCGAAGCAGCTGCTGGACTTCAGACCTGATGAAGGTCCGGTCCTGGGCGTTGTGCCGTCTGCTCCTGGTGGCGATGGGTTTGCCATCCGAGGTTAGGTTTGCAAAAAGGGAAGGTGGGTCGACCTTAAGGGTAGCGAGGCCGCACACAGTAAGGGGTGGTAGGGGCCCGCCGAATTTCAGGGTTAGGCTCTGGAGGTTGCACTGGAAGTCCGAGTGGCAAGGCAGTGCAGAGGTTGGGGAGGAAGTAGAGGCGGAAGGCGCTGAACTCCACGCCCTGGACAGTGAGAGTAGCTATGCAGTACCCCCGGATCGCCACGGAGTGGGACCGGGAGGCCAGGGAGATTCTCTAGTTAGCGGGGTGTACCGCGAGGGAGCAGCGCCTTACCGTATCGGGGTGAATGAAGCTCTCGGTGCTCCCGGAGTCCAGCAGGCAGGAGGTCTCGTGCCCGTTGACCTTCACTTTAGTTGAAGCAGTCGCGAGGTTATGTGGTCGAGGCAGGTCAATCGTGACCGAGGCGAGACGCGGCTGGTCATTGGCGGTTGCAGGCGATGAGCGGCCGGATGAGGGCATGGGTCATGAGTCGGGTAAGACGGTGGCGCCTACGGGCTGCACATGTCGTGGGGAAAGCAAGATGGCGGCACCCGTTGGCCCTTGGAGGAACAAGACGGTGGCGCCTACGGGCCGCACGTGTCGTGGGGAAAGCAAGATGGCGGCGCCCATTGGCCCTTGGAGGAACAAGATGGCGGTGCCCACGGGCCGCACGTGGTCCTCCTAGGCGGGGAAGATGGCGGCACCCACTGGCTGCACGTGGGGAGTGCCGGGACAATAGCGGCGATTGAGCAGGCCTGGCACACTGCAGCGAAATGTCCCTTCTTGACACAGGCCTTGCAGAGGGCGCTCCGCGCCGGGTAGCGCTGTCGGGGGTGTTTTGACTGCCCACAGAAGTAGCATTTGGGCCCCCCGTGGTCGGTTGGCTGCCGCACGGCGCAGGCGTGGGATTGGCTGAGGGCGATTGCTGATGGGGTCCACGATGACACGGCTGTCTGCCGAGTCCACAATGCACAGGGGGGGTGGGCCGCGCGGTCGGGGGTATAGACCTGAATGTTGCGTGATGCGACCAAAAGTGAAAGCGCTAGTTTTTTGGTCACCGTGAGGTCGAGCATGGCCCCCTCAAAGTGGCGCTGGCGGATGTAGTCAGACCCTATGCCCGGAACAAATGCGTCTCTCATTAGCAAATTCAAGTGTTCCGTGGCCGAAACGGCCTGACAGTCCCAGTCTCGAACTAGGGTGAGCAGGGCGCCAGAAATCTTCCACCGACTCACCGGGAAGTTGAAGCCGCGTGGAGAGGAGGTGCCTGGCGTAGAGTGTGTTAGTCCGCTGAGCGTAATTTTCCTTCAGTAGCGCCATGCCCTCTGCGTAGGTCGGCGCGTCCTGGACAAGTGGAAAGACGTTGGAGCTCAGCCGCGTGTAAAGGATCTGGAGCTTCTGAGCTTCTGGGATTGGGTCTGGTGCAGACCTGATGTAAGCTTCAAAACAGGCTAGCCAATGTTCAAAGTCCTTTTTGGCGTTGTCTACTTGTGGATGCAGCTGCAGGCGATCCGGCTTGATGCGGAGGTCCATCTTCTGTTAACTTAGTGTAATAAATTGATGCACGATCAATTACACAAAGACGAGAGTAGGATGTAATCGAGGCTTTATTACACTAAGATGTGTGGCCTCCTACAGCAGCTGACGAAATGGCTGCTGTACTGGGAGCACACATATTTATACTCCGCCTACTGGGCGGAGCCAGCAGGCAGGGATCTACCCCCGTACCTGTAGTACAGGGGCCTTACCGTAAAGCACCTATATCAACATCCTATATATCCAATATATACATCAGTGGTGACAACCACAATGGCGAGGGCAACCAAATGTATTGAACAACGGACAACGTAAGTTAAAGGAAGCACCAGAAACAATTAGGCCAGCATTTATCGTCCATCCCGAATTGCCCCTTGAACTCGCTGGGTCATTTCAGAGGGGAAGTTAAGATACAACAATGTTGCTGTGGGTCTGGAGTCACATGTAGGCTGGATCGGGTAAGCACGCAGCAAGACCTGCGCAACATCCAGGCTTGGACTGACAAGTGGCAAGTAACATTTATGCCATACAAGTAACGTTCATCTCTGACAAGAAAGAATCTAACCATCTCCCTCTTGACATTCAATGGCATTACCATCTCTGAATCCGCCCCCCCCCCCCCCCCCCCCCCCCCCCGGGAGTTATCATTGACCAGACACTGAACTGGGACCAGCTGGGCACTGCTGCCCCAGCTCCAGGGACCCTGGTTCAATTCCGGCCTCGGGTGACTGTCTGTGCAGAGTGTGCACGTTCTCCCCGTGTCTGCATGAGTTTCCTCCGGGTGCTCTGGTTTCCTCCCACAGTCCAAAGATGAGCAGGTTAGGTGGATTGGCCATGATAAATTGCTCTGAGTGTCCAAACAGGTTAGCTGAGGTTATTGGGTTACGGGGATAGGTGTGGGCTTAAGTAGTGTGCACTTTCCAAGGGACGGTGCAGACTCGATGGGCCAAATGGACTCCTTCTGCACTGTAAATTCTATGATTCTAAGATTTAAATACTGTGGCTACAAGAACAGGTCAGAGGTTGGGAATCCTGCAGAGAGTAACTCACCTCCTGACTCCCCAAAACCTGTCCACCAAGGCACAAGATTGAGGTGAGCACAGTACGAAGTCTTACAACACTAGGTTAAAGTCCAACAGGTTTGTTTCGATGTCACTAGCTTTCGGAGCGCTGCTCCTTCCTCAGGTGAATGAAGAAGTATGTTCACCTGAGGAAGGAGCAACGCTCCGAAAGCTAGTGACATCGAAACAAACCTGTTGGACTTTAACCTAGTGTTGTAAGACTTCGTACTGTGCTCACCCCAGTCCAACGCCGGCATCTCCACATCAAAGATAGAGGTGTGATGGGATACTCTCCACTTGCCTGGAAGAGTGCGGCTCCCAACAACACCAGAGATGCTCGAAATTATCCAGGACAAGGCAGTCCTGCTCGATCGACACGCTAACCACAAACATTCAATCCCTCCACCCACCGACACATAGTGGCACCCATCTACAAGATGCACTGCAGCGACTCGCCAAGGCTCCTTCAACAGCACCTTCCAAACCAGCTACCTCTACCATCTAGAAGAACAAGGGCAGCAGACACATGAGGCAGGACTGGAAGTTTGCAGATGGCACAGCAATTGGCCATGTAGTTGGCAGTGAGGATAGCTTCCGACTCCAGAATTATATCAGTGGTTTGGTCAAGGGAGCAAATAATTTGATCCCAAAAAGTCTTAGGTAATGCATTTGGGGAGGGCAAAATGAGCCAGGGAATGCTCAATAAACAGATAAACAGGGATGTGTTGAGAAGGTTTGGAGAAGCGAGAGACCGAGGAATGCACGTCCTCAGGTCCTGAAGGTGACTGAACAGGTGGTACTTTAGGAGTTACTTCGGAGCAGGGACTATTTTTGTGGAGGGGGTATTTTGGGGTGGGTTTGGAGAAGGTATTTTAGGGGCAGAGGGTATTTTGGGAGAAGGAATGTTTTTGGGGCGGGTTTGGGGATGGGAGTATTTTGGGGAGTTGTGGTATTTTGTGGGGTACTTTGTGGTATGTTAGTGAGGGGTATTTTGGGGGTACTTTGGAGGAGGGGGCATTTTGGGTGAGGGGATATTTGGGGCATAAGGTATTTGCAGGGTATTTTTGAGGTGAGGGTTATGCTTGGGGTATTTTTGGCATGGGGTATTTTGGGGGAGTATTTTTGAGCTGGGGTATTTGGGGGTAATTTGGGAGAGGAGTACTCTGCGGTATTTTGGTGGTATTATGGGAGGGGTCATTTGGAGATTGGGTTTGCAAAAAGAGGTATTCTGGGGTATTTCTGCAGGGAGTAATTTTGGTGGAGGTGTATTTCTGGGGTTAATTTAAGGGAGGAGGCATTCTGAGTGTAATGTTGGGGGTTATTTTTGTGTAGGAGATATTTCTGGATGGGGGGTATTGGGGGGTGTTTGAGGGAGGGGTATTGGGGCATTTTAGAGGCAGGGAGTATTTTGGGTGGATAGATTATTCGTGAGGATTGGTTTGGGGAGGGGGTATTTTGGGGGGCTAGTGTATTTTGGTTGGGAAAGGGTATTTATGGGGGAGGGGATATTTTGGGAGGGACAGGTATTTATGGGGAGGGGATATTTTGGGAGGGACAGGGTATTTATGGGGGAGGAGGTATTTTGGTGGGTACAGGGTATTTATGGGGAGGGGGTATTTTGGTGGTGAATGGGTAGTTATGGGGAGGGGGTATTTTGGTGGGGACAGTGTATTTATGGGGAGGGGGTATTTTGGTGGGGGACAGGGTATTTATGGAGAGGGGCATTTTGGTGGAGACAGGGTATTTATGGGGAGGGGCATTTTGGTGGAGACAGGGTATTTATGGGGAGGGGCATTTTGGTGGAGACAGGGTATTTATGAGGGAGGGGCATTTTGGTGGAGACAGGGTATTTATGGGGGAGGTGATATTTTGGTGAGGGACTGGGTACTTATGGGGGAGGGGATGTTTTGGCGGAGACAGGTTATTTATGGGGAGGGGATATTTATGGGGAGGGGGTATTTTGGTGGGGATGGGTATTTATGGGGAGGGGGTATTTTGGTGGGGACAGAGTATTTATGGGGAGGGGGTATTTTGGCAGGGACAGGATATTTATGGGGTTGGTGTAATTTGGTGGGGAGAGGGATTTATTGGAAGGGGGTGTTTGGTGGGGACAGTGTATTTATGGGGAGGGAGTATTTTGGTGGGGGACTGGGTACTTATGGAGGAGGGAGTGCTTTGGTGGGGGATAGGGTATTTATGGGGAGGGGGTATTTATGGGGGAGGGGATATTTTGGTGGGGACAGGGTATTTATGAAGGAGGGGGTATTTTGGTGGGGATGGGTATTTATGGGGAGGGGGTATTTATGGGGGAGGGGATATTTTGGTGGGGACAGGGTATTTATGAAGGAGGGGGTATTTTGGTGGGGATGGGTATTTATGGAGAGGGGGTATTTTGGTGGGGTGAGTTTTGATGGGGAGGGGTTATTTTGGTGGGGGACAGGGTATTTATGGGTAAGGGGGTATTTTGGTGGTGAATGGGTATTTATGGTGAGGAGGTATTTTAGTGGGGTCTGGGAATTTATGGGGAAGGGGGTATTTTGGTGGGGACAGGGTATTTATGGTGGTGGGGTATTTTGGTGGGGGACAGGGTATTTATGGGGGAGGGGGTATTTTGTGAGGAGGCGTATTTGTGGGCAGGGGGTATTTTGCTGGGGCAGGGTATTTATGGAGGAGGAGGAATTTTGGTAGGGACAGGGTATTTATGGAGGAGGGGGTATTTTGGTGGGGTAAGGGTACTTATGGGGAGGAAGTATTTTGGTGGGGAATGGGTATTTATGGGGGAGGGGGTATTTTGGTGGGGACAGGGTATTTATGGAGGAGGGGGTATTTTGGTGGGGTAGGGTATTTATGGGGAGGGGGTATTTTAGTGCTGACAGGGTATTTATGGAGGAGGGGGTATTTTGGTGGGGTAGGGTATTTATGGGGAGGGGGTATTTTAGTGCTGACAGGGTATTTATGGGGAGGAGGTATTTTGGTGGGAAATGGGTATTTATGGGGAGGGGTATATTGGTGGGAGACAGGATATTTATCGGGGGGGAGGGGGTATTTTGGTGAGGCAGGGTATTTATGGGGGAGTGGGTATATTGGTGGGAGGCAGTGTATTTATGGAGGGGGAATTTTGGTGGGGACATGGTATTTATGGGGAGGAGGTATTTTGGTGGTGTTATGGGTCCGGGTTTACAGAACCCCAAAGTGTTTCATGGAGTTCATCCGACCCACAACTTTTAACAGATTGTGGTGTGGGAAGCACATGGCGTACTCTCCAGGTGTGATACAGCAATTATGGACAAATGGTTTTTAAAACAAAACAATGTTTATTCTATGAACTCAAGTTAACCTTTTAAAAACAAACATTGAATATCTGAACACCCAATTACTTCAAAGATTACCCCAAAAGACTACAACACTAACTAATCCTTCAAACAAATCCTTTAAACATCCAAAACATCAAAAAATAGGAGCACATTAGGTTACATTCAATATATTTATAGTCTTGGGATTGCAGACATCACCAGACCAGCTCTGTGTTTCTTCCTGCAGCTCTCAGCAAAACACACGGACACTCCCAGCTGCCTCCTCAAACTGAAACCAAAAGCAGAAGTGAGCTCAGCTCCATTTCTTAAAAGGTACATTGCTTAAACATCCATTTCTTAAAGGTACTCTGACATGACATCTCCCCCCAAGAACAAAATATAAACCATCAACTTCAAGATGGTTTCATTTTTCACCTTTGCACCATCAATTAAGAAATGCACACAGTAAAAACACTTTACCGGTTCAAAAAACAACACACGCAAACAGGTATATTAATATAGTTCATTTTATTTTTCGTTCTTCTTCCTCCAACCGAAATCCTTCTCGATTGACAGTCTCTTTGAATAAGAAAGTCTCTGCACGATCCGTCCATTCATCTACACCTCGCCATTTCTCTTTAAAGTCAGATAATTTAGTTCAATCTGATCATAGAGTCCCTTGCAATTCTCCAATCCAGGAGTATCGGTTACCATAGCTTTCAGCAGTCAAATGCATGTTGAAACTCCGTTGTCCATTGAAATTTTTTTACGTTTCTTCAGCAAGTTCATCAATGGAGCAATCACGGTACAAAACCCTTGCACAAATGTTCGATCAAATCCACTCATGCCAAGAAATCGAATTATTTCCTGTCGTGTCGAGGGTATTGGATAGTTATCCCCAATAACTTTTGTTTTCACATCCTGTGGGACCATTCGACCCTGTCCGATTGTATGGCCAAGGAAAGTGACTTGGGCTTTTCCAAATTCACTTTTGGCTCGGTTTATCACCAAACCCGCCTCCTGAAGTTGATCGAATAACTATATCAGATGTTTTAAATGTTCTTTCCATGTCTGGCTGAAAACTAACAGATCGTCGATATATACCGCACAATTGGGTAATCCTGAAACAACTTTGTGAGTGAACTGTTGAAATGTGGCTGGGGCGTTTTTCCTGCCAAAAGGCATAACTTTGAATTGGTATATACCATCTGGAGTCACAAAAGCTGAAATCTCCTTTGCCCTTTCGGATAAAGGTACCTGCCAGTAACCTTTAAGTAAATCCAATTTGGAAATAAAAGCGAATTGTCCCACTTTCTCAATGCAATCCTCCAAACGTGGGATAGGAGAAGAGTCCGTTCTTGTAACTGCATTCACCTTTCTATAGTCCACACACAACCGTTGGGTACCGTCTGGTTTAGGTACCATCACTATGGGTGAGCTCCATTAGCTGCAACCCACTTCAATTATGCCATTTTTAAGCATACTCTCAATCTCTTTGTTAACCTGTGCCAATTTTAAAGGATTAAGTCTATATGGATGTTGTTTGATAGGAACAGCATTTCCCACATCTACATCATGTATATCCATTTTAGTACTTCCCAATCTATCTCTACAAACTTGCCCAAGATATCAATAACGCTTTCAGATCAATTCATTTTTCCTCTGGAAGGTAACTTAACAATTCATCCCAATTTTTAAGAACATCCTCATTTTCCAATTTAATTTGAGGTATGTCAAATTCACAGTCATCTGGATTTGGTTCGTCACTTTGAGTTAGAATCATTAACACCTCCTTTTTCTCTCCTTCCCTTTCAAAGTACCTTTTAAGCATATTCACATGACACACTCGGCGAGTCTTCCTTCTATCTGGTGTTTTTACCACATAATTCACCTCACTTAATTTCCTTTCAATCTGATAAGGTCCACAAAACCTAACTTTCAAAGGCTCCCCTAACACTGGTAACAGCACGAAAACTTTATCCCCACTGGCAAAACTACGAACTTTGGACTTCTTGTCCGCTACCCGTTTCATCACATTTTGTGCAACTTTCAAATGTTGTCGAGCCAATTCACCTGCTCTATTTAATCGTTCCCTAAAATTTGACACGTAATCCAATAGTGTAATTTCTGATTTCTCACCCACCAATTCTTCTTTAATCAATTTAAGTGGTCCTCTTACCTCATGACCAAACATTAGTTCAAAAGGACTAAATTTGGTTGACTCATTAGGAGCATCCCTAATTGCAAACAGTACGAATGGGATTCCTTTATCCCAATCATCTGGATAATCTTGACACTATGCCCTCAACATTGTCTTTAATGTCTGATGCCACCTTTCTAACGCTCCCTGCGATTCTGGATGGTACGCAGTTGATTTAAATTGTTTTATTCCTAAGCTATCCATAACTTCTTTGAATAACTTTGAGGTAAAAGTTGATCCTTGATCCGATTGAATTTCTGTGGGTAGTCCATATCTAGTAAAGAATTGAAGTAACTCTCCACAATCATTTTATCTGTAATATTACGTACTGGAATGGCCTCTGGAAACCTAGTAGACACATCCATTACAGTCAAAAGATATTGATTCCCACTTTTTGTTTTCGGAAGCGGTCTTACGCAATCAATTAGCACCTTTGTAAAAGGTTCCTAAAACGTGTGCCGACGGGGAGCCATGTCGCAGGGCGTGATTCCCAGCAGTCCGCCTCCACTCCTGCTGTACCATCTGGAGAGACACCTAGACGTAGTGGTAGGGCCCGTAAGGCAAAGAAGTTAGAAACATAGTAAGTTGGCACGGGTGCAGGGCACAGTTTAGTTATAGGGGGGTAGGGCATCTGTATGTGAATGTCACAATTAAACTCACTGTTGCACTTAACTTGTAAGACTCTGTGCTATGTCCGGTGCCAGGGGGCTCGTGAGGGTGACCGAGTGGCGCTGTGGTTAACGAGTGGTTCAACGTCGGTGCCGGATGTGCTGTCCCTTTCCCCACTGCCTCCCAAAATCAGACACCGTAGTCCTCGGCACTCCGACGCCAGCTACCCCACACGGGCATGTGGTGAAATATCCGTCACGAAGGCTGTGACCACCGGCATGGTTCAGCTATAGCCATGAGTCAGACCTTGTCTGGCGAATCTGAGCACACAGCTCATCGCAGACCATAAGACCATAAGACCATAAGACATAGGAGTGGAAGTAAGGCCATTCGGCCCATCGAGTCCACTCCACCATTCAATCATGGCTAATTTCAACTCCATTTACCCGCTCTCTCCATAGCCCTTAATTCCTCGAGAAATCAAGAATTTATCAACTTCTGTCTGAAAGACACTCAATGTCCCGGCCTCCACCGCCCTCTGTGGCAATGAATTCCACAGACCCACCACTCTCTGGCTGAAGAAATTTCTCCTCATCTCTGTTCTAAAGTGACTCCCTTTTATTCTAAGGCTGTGCCCCCGGGTCCTAGTCTCTCCTGCTAATGGAAACAACTTCCCTACATCCACCCTATCTAAGCCATTCATTATCTTGTAAGTTTCTATTAGATCTCCCCTCAACCTCCTAAACTCCAATGGATATAATTCCAGAATCCTCAGACGTTCATCGAATGTTAGGCCTACCATTCCTGGGATCATCCGTGTGAATCTCCGCTGGACCCGCTCCAGTGCCAGTATGTCCTTCCTGAGGTGTGGGGCCCAAAATTGCTCACAGTATTCTAAATGGGGCCTAACTAATGCTTTATAAAGCTTCAGAAGTACACCCCTGCTTTTATATTCCAAGCTTCTTGAGATGAATGACAACATTGTATTTGCTTTCTTAATTACGGACTCAACCTGCAAGTTTACCTTTAGAGAATCCTGGACTAGGACTCCCAAGTCCCTTTGCACTTCAGCATTATGAATTTTGTCACCCTTTAGAAAATAGTCCATGCCTCTATTCTTTTTTCCAAAGTGCAAGACCTCGCACTTGCCCACGTTGAATTTCATCAGCCATTTCTTGGACCACTCTCCTAAACTGTCTAAATCTTTCTGCAGCCTCCCCACCTCCTCCATACTACCTGCCCCTCCACCTATCTTTGTATCATCGGCAAACTTAGCCAGAATGCCCCCAGTCCCGTCATCTAGATCGTTAATATATAAAGAGAACAGCTGTGGCCCCAACACTGAACCCTGCGGGACACCACTCGTCACCAGTTGCCATTCCGAAAAAGAACCTTTTATCCCAACTCTCTGCCTTCTGCCTGACAGCCAATCGTCAATCCATGTTAGTACCTTGCCTCGAATACCATGCAATTTTACCTTATTTTACTCAGCAGTCTCCCGTGAGGCACCTTATCAAAGGCCTTTTGGAAGTCAAGATAGATAACATCCATTGGCTCTCCTTGGTCTAACCTATTTGTTATCTCTTCAAAGAACTCTAACAGGTTTGTCAGGCACGACCTCCCCTTACTAAATCCATGCTGACTTGTCCTAATCCGACCCTGCACTTCCAAGAATTTAGAAATCTCATCCTTAACAATGGATTCTAGAATCTTGCCAACAACCGAGGTTAGGCTAATTGGCCTATAATTTTCCATCTTTTTCCTTGTTCCCTTCTTGAACAGGGGGGTTACAACAGCGATTTTCCAATCCTCTGGGACTTTCCCTGACTCCAGTGACTTTTGAAAGATCATAACTAACGCCTCCACTATTTCTTCAGCTATCTCCTTTAGAACTCTAGGATGTAGCCCATCTGGGCCCGGGGATTTATCAATTTTTAGACCTCTTAGTTTCTCTAGCACTTTCTCCTTTGTGATGGCTACCATATTCAACTCTGCCCCCTGACTCTCCGGAATTGTTGGGATATTACTCATGTCTTCGACTGTGAAGACTGACGCAAAGTACTCAGCTATTTCAAAGTTCCTCAGCTATTTCCTTGTCTCCCATCACAAAATTACCAGCGTCATTTTGGAGCGGCCCAATGTCAACGTTTGCCTCCCGTTTGTTTTTAATGTATTTAAAGAAACTTTTACTATCATTCCTAATGTTACTGGCTAGCCTACCTTCATATTTGATCCTCTCTTTCCTTATTTCTCTCTTTGTTATCCTCTGTTTGTTTTTGTAGTCTTCCCAATCTTCTGACTTCCCACTACTCTTTGCCACATTATAGGCTTTCTCTTTTGCGTTGATGCATTCCCTAACTTCCTTTGTCAGCCATGGCTGTCTAATCCCCCCTCTGATAACCTTTCTTTTCTTTGGGATGAACCTCTGTACTGTGTCCTCAATTACTCCCAGAAACTCCTGCCATTGCTGTTCTACTGTCTTTCCCACTAGGCTCTGTTCCCAGTTGATTTCCGTCAGTTCCTCCCTCATGCCCCTGTAGTTACCTTTATTTAACTGTAACACCTTTACATCGGATTCTACCTTCTTTCTTTCAAATTGGAGATTGAATTCGACCATATTATGACCACTGCCTCCTAAGTGCTCCCTTACTTTAAGATCTTTAATCAAGTCTGGCTCATTGGTCTGAGGTAAGTACCATATTTTATTATATTATTATTTTTTATAAAAAATTTAATTTAGTTGTTAGCCAGATCTTGGTAGAAAGTTAGAGGAATGGCAGGGAAGGGAGTGCAATGTTCCTCCTGCAGGATGTTTGAGGTGAGGGATGCAGTTAGTGTCCCTGCTGATTTTACCTGCAGGAAGTGCTGCCATCTCCAGCTCCTCCAAGACCGAGTTAGGGAACTGGAGCTGGAGTTGGAAGAACTTCGGATCATTCGGGAGGCAGAAGGGGTCATAGATAGCAGCTTCAGGGAATTAGTTACACCAAAGATTGGAGATAGGTGGGTAACTGTAAGAGGGGCTGGGAAAAAGCAGTCAGTGCAGGGATCCCCTGCGGTCGTTCCCCTGAGAAACAAGTATACCGCTTTGGATACTTGTGGGGGGGGGGACTTACCAGGGGTAAGCCATGGGGTACGGGCCTCTGGCACGGAGTCTGTCCCTGTTGCTCAGAAGGGAAGGGGGGAGAGGAGCAGAGCATTAGTAATTGGGGACTCTATAGTCAGGGGCACAGATAGGAGATTTTGTGGGAGCATGAGAGACTCACGTTTGGTATGTTGCCTCCCAGGTGCAAGGGTACGTGATGTCTCGGATCGTGTTTTCCGGGTCCTTAGGGGGGAGGGGGAGCAGCCCCAAGTCGTGGTCCACATTGGCACTAACGACATAGGTAGGAAAGGGGACAAGGATGTCAGGCAAGCTTTCAGGGAGCTAGGATGGAAGCTCAGAACTAGAACAAACAGAGTTGTTATCTCTGGGTTGTTGCCCGTGCCACGTGATAGTAAGATGAGGAATAGGGAGAGAGGAATAGGGAGAGAGAGCATTTAAACACGTGGCTACAGGGATGGTGCAGGCGGGAGGGATTCAGATTTCTGGATAACTGGGGCTCTTTCTGGGGAAGGTGGGACCTCTACAGACAGGATGGTCTACATCTGAACCTGAGGGGCACAAATATCCTGGGGGGGAGATTTGTTAGTGCTCTTTGGGGGGGGTTTAAACTAATGCAGCAGGGGCATGGGAACCTGGATTGTAGTTTTAGGGTACGGGAGAATGAGAGTATAGAGGTCAGGAGCACAGATTTGATGTCGCAGGAGGGGGCCAGTGTTCAGGTAGGTGGTTTGAAGTGTGTCTACTTCAATGCCAGGAGTATACGAAACAAGGTAGGGGAACTGGCAGCATGGGTTGGTACCTGGGACTTCGATGTTGTGGCCATTTCGGAGACGTGGATAGAGCAGGGACAGGAATGGATGTTGCAGGTTCCGGGGTTTAGGTGTTTTAGTAAGCTCAGAGAAGGAGGCAAAAGAGGGGGAGGTGTGGCGCTGCTAGTCAAGAGCAGTATTACGGTGGCGGAGAGGATGCTAGATGGGGACTCTTCTTCCGAGGTAGTATGGGCTGAAGTTAGAAACAGGAAAGGAGAGGTCACCCTGTTGGGAGTTTTTTATAGGCCTCCTAATAGTTCTAGGGATGTAGAGGAAAGGATGGCGAAGATGATTCTGGATAAGAGCGAAAGTAACAGGGTAGTTATTATGGGAGACTTTAACTTTCCAAATATTGACTGGAAAAGATATAGTTCGAGTACAATAGGTGGGTCGTTTTTTGTACAGTGTGTGCAGGAGGGTTTCCTGAAACAATATGTTGACAGGCCAACAAGAGGCGAGGCCACGTTGGATTTGGTTTTGGGTAGTGAACCAGGCCTGGTGTTGGATTTGGAGGTAGGAGAGCACTTTGGGGACAGTGACCACAAATCGGTGACGTTTACGTTAATGATGGAAAGGGATAAGTATACACCGCAGGGCAAGAGTTATAGCTGGGGGAAGGGCAATTATGGTGCCATTAGACGTGACTTGGGGGGGATAAGGTGGAGAAGTAGGCTGCAAGTGTTGGGCACACTGGATAAGTGGGGCTTGTTCAAGGATCAGCTACTGCGTGTTCTTGATAAGTATGTACCGGTCAGGCAGGGAGGAAGGCGTCGAGTGAGGGAACCGTGGTTTACCAAGGAAGTGGAATCTCTTGTTAAGAGGAAGAAGGAGGCCTATGTGAAGATGAGGTGTGAATTTTCAGTTGGGGCGATGGATAGTTACAAGGTAGCGAGGAAGGATCTAAAGAGAGAGCTAAGACGAGCAAGGAGGGGACATGAGAAGTATTTGGCAGGAAGGATCAAGGAAAACCCAAAAGCTTTCTATAGGTATGTCAGGAATAAGCGAATGACTAGGGAAAGAGTAGGACCAGTCAAGGGCAGGCATGGGAAATTGTGTGTGGAGTCTGAAGAGATAGGCGAGATACTAAATGAATATTTTTCGTCAGTATTCACTCAAGAAAAAGATAATGTTATGGAGGAGAATGCTGAGCCCCAGGCTAATAGAATAGATGGCATTGAGGTACGTAGGGAAGAGGTGTTGGCAATTCTGGACAGGCTGAAAATAGATAAGTCCCCGGGACCTGATGGGATTTATCCTAGGATTCTCTGGGAGGCCAGGGAAGAGATTGCTGGACCTTTGGCTTTGATTTTTATGTCATCATTGGCTACAGGAATAGTGCCAGAGGACTGGAGGACAGCAAATGTGGTCCCTTTGTTCAAAAAGGGGAGTAGAGACAACCCCGGCAACTATAGACCGGTGAGCCTCACGTCTGTAGTGGGCAAAGTCTTGGAGGGGATTATAAGAGACAAGATTTATAATCATCTAGATAGGAATAATATGATCAGGGATAGTCAGCATGGCTTTGTGAAGGGTAGGTCATGCCTCACAAACCTTATTGAGTTCTTTGAGAAGGTGACTGAACAGGTAGATGAGGGTAGAGCAGTTGATGTGGTGTATATGGATTTCAGCAAAGCGTTTGATAAGGTTCCCCACGGTAGGCTATTGCAGAAAATACGGAGGCTGGGGATTGAGGGTGATTTAGAGATGTGGATCAGAAATTGGCTAGCTGAAAGAAGACAGAGGGTGGTGGTTGATGGGAAATGTTCAGAATGGAGTACAGTCACAAGTGGAGTACCACAAGGATCTGTTCTGGGGCCGTTGCTGTTTGTCATTTTTATCAATGACCTAGAGGAAGGCGCAGAAGGGTGGGTGAGTAAATTTGCAGACGATACTAAAGTCGGTGGTGTTGTCGATAGTGTGGAAGGATGTAGCAGGTTACAGAGGGATATAGATAAGCTGCAGAGCTGGGCTGAGAGGTGGCAAATGGAGTTTAATGTAGAGAAGTGTGAGGTGATTCACTTTGGAAGGAATAACAGGAATGCGGAATATTTGGCTAATGGTAAAGTTCTTGAAAGTGTGGATGAGCAGAGGGATCTAGGTGTCCATGTACATAGATCCCTGAAAGTTGCCACCCAGGTTGATAGGGTTGTGAAGAAGCCCTATGGAGTGTTGGCCTTTATTGGTAGAGGGATTGAGTTCCGGAGTCGGGAGGTCATGTTGCAGCTGTACAGAACTCTGGTACGGCCGCATTTGGAGTATTGCGTACAGTTCTGGTCACCGCATTATAGGAAGGACGTGGAGGCTTTGGAGCGGGTGCAGAGGAGATTTACCAGAATGTTGCCTGGTATGGAGGGAAAATCGTATGAGGAAAGGCTGATGGACTTGAGGTTGTTTTCGTTGGAGTGAAGAAGGTTAAGAGGAGACTTAATACAAAACGATCAGGGGTTGGATAGGGTGGACAGTGAGAGCCTTCTCCCGCGGATGGAAATGGCTGGCACGAGGGGACATAACTTTAAACTGAGGGGTAATAGATATAGGACAGAGGTCAGAGGTAGGTTCTTTTTTTTTTTTAAATATTTTATTGAAAATTTTTGGTCAACCAACACAGTACATTGTGCATCCTTTACACAATATTATAACAACACAAATAACAATGACCTATTTTATAAACAGAAAATGAATAAATAATAAATAACAAAAATGAAAACTAAACCTAATTGGCAACTGCCTTGTCACAAGTAACACTCTCCAAAAATATAATTTAACAGTCCAATATATAATTATCTGTAGCAACGACCTATACATACTATACAGTATATATTAACAACCCTGAGAGTCCTTCTGGTTCCTCCTTCCCCCCCTCCCCCCTCCCCCCCCCCCCCCCCCCCCCCCGCCCCCCCCCACCCGATCCTGGGCTGCTGCTGCCTTCTTTTTCCATTCCATCTATCTTTCTGCGAGGTATTCGACGAACGGTTGCCACCGCCTGGTGAACCCTTGAGCCGACCCCCTTAGAACGAACTTAATCCGCTCTAGCTTTATAAACCCTGCCATGTCATTTATCCAGGTCTCCACCCCCGGGGGCTTGGCTTCTTTCCACATTAGCAATATCCTGCGCCGGGCTACTAGGGATGCAAAGGCCAAAACATCGGCCTCTCTCGCCTACTGCACTCCCGGCTCTTGTGCAACCCCAAATATAGCCAACCCCCAGCTTGGTTCGACCCGGATCCCCACTACTTTTGAAAGCACCTTTGTCACCCCCCTCCAAAACTCCTGTAGTGCCGGGCATGACCAAAACAAATGGGTATGATTCGCTGGGCTTCTCGAGCACCTCGCACACCTATCCTCCACCCCAAAAAATTTACTGAGCCGTGCTCCAGTCATATGCGCCCTGTGTAATACCTTAAACTGAATCAGGCTTAGCCTGGCACACGAGGACGACGAGTTTACCCTGCTTAGAGCATCTGCCCACAGCCCCTCCTCGATCTCCTCCCCCAGCTCTTCTTCCCATTTCCCTTTTAGTTCATCTACCATAGTCTCCCCTTCGTCCCTCATTTCCCTATATATATCTGACACCTTACCATCCCCCACCCATGTCTTTGAGATCACTCTGTCCTGCACCTCTTGTGTCGTGGGCTGCGGGAATTCCCTCACCTGTTGCCTCGCAAAAGCCCTCAGTTGCATATACCTGAATGCATTCCCTTGGGGCAACCCATATTTCTCGGTCAGCGCTCCCAGACTCGCGAACTTCCCATCCACAAACAGATCTTTCAGTTGCGTTATTCCTGCTCTTTGCCACATTCCATATCCCCCATCCATTCCCCCCGGGGCAAACCTATGGTTGTTTCTTATCGGGGACCCCCCCAAGGCTCCAGTCTTTCCCCTATGCCGTCTCCACTGTCCCCAAATCTTCAGTGTAGCCACCACCACCGGGCTTGTGGTGTAGTTCCTCGGTGAGAACGGCAATGGAGCTGTCACCATAGCCTGTAGGCTAGTCCCCCTACAGGACGCCCTCTCTAATCTCTTCCACGCCGCTCCCTCCTCCTCTCCCATCCACTTACTCACCATTGAAATATTAGCTGCCCAATAATACTCACTTAGGCTCGGTAGTGCCAGCCCCCCCCTATCCCTGCTACGCTGTAAGAATCCCTTCCTCACTCTCGGGGTCTTCCCGGCCCACACAAAACCCATGATGCTCTTTTCAATCCTTTTAAAAAAAGCCTTCGTGATCACCACCGGGAGGCACTGAAACACAAAGAGGAATCTCGGGAGGACCACCATCTTAACCGCCTGCACCCTCCCTGCCAGTGACAGGGATACCATATCCCATCTCTTGAAATCCTCCTCCATTTATTCCACCAACCGCGTTAAATTTAACCTATGCAATGTGCCCCAATTCTTGGCTATCTGGATCCCCAGGTAACAAAAGTCCCTTGTTACCTTCCTCAACGGTAGGTCCTCTATTTCTCTACTCTGCTCCCCTGGATGCACCACAAACAACTCACTTTTCCCCATGTTCAATTTATACCCTGAAAAATCCCCAAACTCCCCAAGTATCCGCATTATTTCTGGCATCCCCTCCGCCGGGTCTGCCACATATAGTAACAAATCGTCCGCATACAAAGATACCCGGTGTTCTTCTCCTCCTCTAAGTACTCCCCTCCACTTCTTGGAACCCCTCAACGCTATCGCCAGGGGCTCAATCGCCAGTGCAAACAATAATGGGGACAGAGGGCATCCCTGCCTTGTCCCTCTATGGAGCCGAAAATATGCAGATCCCCGTCCATTCGTGACCACGCTCGCCATCGGGGCCCTATACAACAGCTGCACCCATCTAACATACCCCTCTCCAAAACCAAATCTCCTCAACACCTCCCACAAATAATCCCACTCCACTCTATCAAATGCTTTCTCGGCATCTATCGCCACTACTATCTCCGTTTCTCCCTCTGGTGGGGGCATCATCATTACCCCTAACAGCCTCCGTATATTCGTGTTCAGCTGTCTCCCCTTCACAAACCCAGTTTGGTCCTCGTGGACCACCCCCGGGACACATTCCTCTATTCTCATTACCATTACCTTGGCCAGGATCTTGGCATCTACATTTAGGAGGGAAATAGGTCTATAGGACCCGCATTGTAGCGGATCCTTTTCCTTCTTTAAGAGAAGCGATATCGTTGCTTCAGACATAGTCGGGGGCAGTTGTCCCCTTTCCTTTGCCTCATTAAAGGTCCTCGTCAATACCGGGGCGAGCAAGTCCACATATTTTCTATAGAATTCGACTGGGAATCCATCCGGTCCCGGGGCCTTTCCCGCCTGCATGCTCCTAATTCCTTTCACCACTTCTTCTACCTCGATCTGTGCTCCCAGTCCCACCCTTTCCTGCTCTTCCACCTTGGGAAATTCCAGCCGATCCAAAAAGCCCATCATTCTCTCCCTCCCATCCGGGGGTTGAGCTTCATATAATTTTTTATAAAATGTCTTGAACACTCCATTCACTCTCTCCGCTCCATCTCTCCTTCCTCATCCCTCACTCCCCCTATTTCCCTCGCTGCTCCCCTTTTCCTCAATTAGTGTGCCAGCAACCTGCTCGCCTTCTCCCCATATTCGTACTGTACACCCTGTGCCTTCCTCCATTGTGTCTCTGCAGTGCCCGTAGTCAGCAAGTCAAATTCTACATGTAGCCTTTGCCTTTCCCTATACAGTCCCTCCTCCGGTGCTTCCGCATATTGTCTGTCCACCCTCAAAAGTTCTTGCAGCAACCGCTCCCATTCCTTACTCTCCTGCTTCCCTTTATGTGCCCTTATTGATATCAGCTCCCCTCTAACCACCGCCTTCAGCGCCTCCCAGACCACTCCCACCTGGACCTCCCCATTATCATTGAGTTCCAAGTACTTTTCAATGCACCCCCTCACCCTTAGACACCCCCCCTCATCTGCCATTAGTCTCATGTCCATTCTCCAGGGTGGGCACCCTCCTGTTTCCTCCCCTATCTCCAAGTCTACCCAGTGTGGAGCGTGATCCAAAATGGCTATAGCCATATACTCCGTTCCCCTCACCTTCGGGATCAACGCCCTTCCCAGCACAAAAAAGTCTCTTCGCGAGTAGACTTTATGGACATCGGAGAAAAACGAGAACTCCTTACTCCTAGGTCTGCTAAATCTCCACGGGTCTACACCTCCCATCTGCTCCATAAAATCTTTAAGTACCTTGGCTGCTGCCGGCCTCCTTCCAGTCCTGGACTTCGACCTATCCAGCCCTGGTTCCAACACCGTATTAAAATCTCCCCCCATTATCAGCTTTCCCATCTCTAGGTCCGGAATGCGTCCTAGCATCCGCCTCATAAAATTGGCATCATCCCAGTTCGGGGCATATATGTTTACCAAAACCACCGTCTCCCCCTGTAGTTTGCCACTCACCATCACGTATCTGCCCCCGTTATCTGCCACTATAGTCTTTGCCTCGAACATTACCCGCTTCCCCATTAATATAGCCACCCCCCTGTTTTTCGCATCTAGCCCCGAATGGAACACCTGCCCCACCCATCCTTTGCGTAGCCTAACCTGGTCTATCAGTTTCAGGTGCGTTTCCTGTAACATAACCACATCTGCCTTAAGTTTCTTGAGGTGTGCGAGTACCCATGCCCTCTTTATCGGCCCGTTCAGCCCTCTCACGTTCCACGTGATCAGCTCGGTTGGGGGGCTTCCTACCCCGCCCCCCCTTGTCGATTAGCCATCCCCTTTTTCCAGCTCCTCACCCGGTTCCCACGCAGCTGTATCTCCCCCAGGCGGTGCCCCCCCGCCCATCCCCTCCCATACCAGCTCCCCCCTCTCCCCAGCAGCAACAACCCAGTAATTCCCCCCTCCCACCCCCCCCGCTAGATCCCCCGCTAGCGTAATTACTCCCCCCATGTTGCTCCCAGAAGTCAGCAAACTCTGGCCGACCTCGGCTTCCCCCCGTGACCTCGGCTCGCACCGTGCGACGCCCCCTCCTTCCTGCTTCTCTATTCCCGCCATGATTATCATAGCGCGGGAACCAAGCCCGAGCTTCTCCCTTGGCCCCGCCCCCAATGGCCAACGCCCCATCTCCTCCACCTCCCCTCCTCCCCCCTTCACCACCTGTGGAAGAGAGAAAAGTTACCACATCGCAGGATTAGTACATAAAACTCCTCTTTCCCCCCTTTTTAACCCCCCTCTTCGCCCCACCACTTTGTTCAAACGTTCTTTTTAATAACCCGCTCATTCCAGTTTTTCTTCCACAATAAAAGTCCACGCTTCATCCGCCGTCTCAAAGTAGTGGTGCCTCCCTCGATATGTGACCCACAGTCTTGCCGGTTGCAGCATTCCAAATTTTATCTTCTTTTTATGAAGCACCGCCTTGGCCTGATTAAAGCTCGCCCTCCTTCTCGCCACCTCCGCACTCCAGTCTTGATAAACGCGGATCACCGCGTTCTCCCATTTACTGCTCCGAGTTTTCTTTGCCCATCTAAGGACCATTTCTCTATCCTTAAAACGGAGGAATCTCACCACTATGGCTCTGGGAATTTCTCCTGCTCTCGGTCCTCGCGCCATCACTCGGTATGCTCCCTCCACCTCCAACGGACCCGCCGGGGCCTCCGCTCCCATTAACGAGTGCAGCATCGTGCTCACATATGCCCCGACGTCCGCTCCCTCCGCACCTTCAGGAAGACCAAGAATCCTCAGGTTGTTCCTCCTTGCGTTGTTCTCCAGTGCCTCCAACCTTTCCACACATCGTTTCTGATGTGCCTCATGCATCTCCGTCTTCACCACCAGGCCCTGTATGTCGTCCTCATTCTCGGCTGCCTTTGCCTTCACGACCCGAAGCTCCCGCTCCTGGGTCTTTTGTTCCTCCTTTAGCCCTTCGATCGCCTGTAGTATCGGGGCCAACAGCTCTTTCTTCATTTCCTTTTTGAGCTCTTCCACACAGCATTTCAAGAACTCTTGTTGTTCAGGGCCCCATGTTAAACTGCCACCTTCCGACGCCATCTTGGTTTTTGCTTGCCTTCCTTGCCGCTGTTCTAAAGGATCCACTGCAATCCGGCCACGTTCTCCTCCTTTTTTCATCCGTATCCAGGGGGGATTCCCTTCTGGTTTACCGCACAGTGTTTTTAGCCGTCAAAATTGCCGTTGGGGCTCCTATCAAGAGCCCAAAAGTCCGTTTCACCGGGAGCTGCCGAAACGTGCGACTCAGCTGGTCATCGCCGCACCCGGAAGTCCAGAGGTAGGTTCTTTACGCAAAGAGTAGTGAGGCCGTGGAATGCCCTACCTGCTACAGTAGTGAACTCGCCAACATTGAGGGCATTTAAAAGTTTATTGGATAAACATATGGATGATAATGGCATAGTGTAGGTTAGATGGCTTTTGTTTCGGTGCAACATCGTGGGCCGAAGGGCCTGTACTGCGCTGTATTGTTCTATGTTCTATGTTCTATTACGTAACACTAAGTCCAGAATGGCCTGTTCCCTCGTGGGCTCTATCACAAGCTGTTCCAAAAAGCCCTCCTGTAAACATTTAATGAATTCCCTTTCCTTGGGTCCACTGGCAGCATTATTTACCCAGTCCACCTGCATATTGAAGTCCCCCATGATCACTGTGACCTTGCCTTTCTGACATGCACTTTCTATTTTGTGGTGCATTTTGTGCCCCCGGTCCTGACGCCTGTACTGTGGTAGTATGCATTAGGGGTCATGTGGGACTGTGAAGCCGTGATGTCATTGGCTGACAGATCCCGGGTCCTGGTTGGACGTTGACCTCTAGCTCCACCCTGAAGGCGGAGTATAAGTACCAGGAGTCCTCCCCCGCAGGCAGTCTACTACTGAACTGCGGGGGAACAGTCACGCGTAATAAAGCCTCATCGACTTCACTCTATTCGTCTCTCGGAGTCTTTGTGCGCTACAATTTATTAAGCGTGACTAAAGGACTATGGAGCTCAGGATCATCCCGGAATGCCTGAGGATCAGCCCCCACGCAGTGAACACAGCAGCAGCTTTCAAGCACTGGCAGACTTGTTTCGAGGCCTACCTCAGAACGGCCACCGGCCGGGTCACAGAAGACCAAAAACTACAGGTCCTGCACTCGAGGGTAAGCATGGAGATTTTCTCCCTCATCGAAGACGCAGAGGATTTCCAGACGGCGTTCGCAGCACTAAAAGTCTCTATGTTCGCCCAGTAAACCAGATCTACGCTCGCTATCAACTCGCAACGAGACGGCAAAGTCCCGGAGAATCGATAGATGAATTCTACGCCGCGCTACTAATTTTGGGACGGGCCTGCAGCTGCCCGCCGGTGAACGCAAATGAACACACGGACATGTTAATGCGCGATACTTTTGTGGCAGGTATGAACTCCTCCCAAATCCGCCAAAGACTTCTAGAAAAAGAGTCGCTAGGACTCTCAGAGGCACGGGCCCTAGCAGCCTCCCTAGACGTGGCCGCGCGAAATACCCGCGCCTACGGCCCCGACCGCGCGGCAGCCCATTGGGCTCCGTACGCACCCGTCGCGACAAACCCCCCCCCCCCCCCCCCGGACACCCCACAGGCTTGCGCAGTCCAAACGCCAAGTCACACCGGGGGCGCCCGCTGCTATTTCTGCGGCCAGGCGAAACACCCCCGGCAGCGCTGCCCGGCCCGCGCAGCGATCTGTAAGAGCTGCGGGAAAAAGGGCCATTTCGCGGCTGTGTGCCGGTCCCGCGAGGTCGCCGCTGTCCCGGGAGAACAGGGAGCCCTGCACGCCGTTTACGCTCCCCAACCCCCCCAGCGCCCCATGTATGACCCGCCGGCGCTACCACTCTGGGTCCCGACCACCGCTCTCCCCGGAGAACAGGGAGCCCTGCACGCCGTTTACGCTCCCCAACCCCCCCCCCCCCACGCCCCATGTATGACCCGCCGGCGCTACCACTTTGGGTCCCGGCCACCGCTGTCCCCAGAGAAGAGGGAGCCCTGCGCGTTCCTAACGCTCCCCACCCCCCCCCAGCGCCCCATGTGCAACCCACAGGCGCCGCCATTTGGGTCCCGGCCACCACGAGGGGAGGAAGGGCGCCGCCATCTTGGACCACCCCAGACCTGTGCGACGCATGGGGGCGGCCATTTTGTCCACCCCCGCCGCCATCTTATGGACCCCCCAGCCATGTGCGATGCATGGGGGCAGCCAGCTTGTTCACCCCCGACGCCATCTTGGACGGCAACAACGGACCCCAGTGTCGACGGCTCCACGGGGTTCGAAGAAGACGCTCAACCATTACGACCACGTCTGGCTTCAATGACGCTGGACCAAGCACGGCCCCGGACGCTCCAGACGACGACGGCAACGGTGCTGATAAACGGGCACGAGACACCATGCCTGGTCGACTCCGGGAGCATGGAGAGCTTTATCCACCCCGACACGGTAAGACGCTGTTCTTTGACCATCCGTCCCAGCGCACAAAAGATTTCCCTAGCTGCAGGATCCCACTCCGTACAGATCAAAGGCTTCTGCATAGTTACCCTAACGGTGCAAGGGAGGGAGTTCAAAAACTACAGGCTCCACGTCCTTCCCCAACTCTGCGCCCCCACATTACTGGGATTAGACTTCCAGTGCAATCTACAGAGCCTAACCTTCAAATTCGGCGGCCCAATACCCCCACTCACTATCTGCGGCCTTGCAACCCTCAAGGTGCAACCCCCATCCTTGTTTGCAAACCTCACCCCGGATTGCAAACCCGTCACCACTAGGAGCAGACGGTACAGTGCCCAGGACCGGACCTTCATTCGGTCCGAAGTCCAGCGGCTACTAAAGGAAGGCATAATCCAGGCCAGCAATAGTCCCTGGAGAGCACAGGTGGTAGTAGTAAAGACAGGGGAGAAGCAAAGGATGGTCATAGACTATAGCCAGACCATCAACAGGTACACACAACTAGACGCGTACCCTCTCCCCCGCATATCCGACATGGTCAATCGGATTTCCCAATATAAAGTCTTCTCCACCGTGGACCTCAAGTCCGCCTACCATCAGCTCCCCATCCGCCCAAGTGACTGCAAGTACACAGCCTTCGAGGCAGACGGGCGATTATACCATTTCCTAACGGTCCCATTTGGCGTCACAAACGGGGTCTCGGTCTTCCAACGAGAGATGGACCGAATGGTTGATCAACACGGGTTACGGGCCACGTTCCCGTATCTCGACAATGTAACCATCTGCGGCCACGATCAGCAGGACCACGACGCCAACCTCCAAAAATTCCTCCAGACCGCTAAAGCCTTGAACCTCACGTACAACGAGGACAAGTGCGTTTTTAGCACAAACCGGCTAGCCATCCTGGGCTACGTAGTGCGCAATGGGATATAGGCCCCGACCCCGAACGTATGCGCGCCCTCATGGAATTTCCCCTCCCGCACTGCTCAAAAGCCCTAATACGCTGCCTGGGGTTCTTTTCATACTACGCCCAGTGGGTCCCCCAGTACGCAGACAAGGCCCGCCCCCTAATACAGACCACGACCTTCCCTCTGTCGACAGAGGCTTGCCAGGCCTTCAGCGCATCAAAGCGGATATCGCAAAGGCCACGATGCGCGCCATCGACGAGTCCCTCCCCTTCCAGGTCGAGAGCGACGCCTCCGACGTAGCTCTAGCGGCACCCTTAACCAAGCGGGCAGACCCGTGGCCTTTTTCTCCCGAACCCTCCACGCTTCAGAAATCCGCCACTCCTCAGTGGAAAAGGAAGCCCAAGCCATAGTGGAAGCGGTGCGACATTGGAGGCATTACCTGGCCGGCAGGAGATTCACTCTCCTCACGGACCAACGGTCGGTAGCCTTCATGTTCGATAATGCACAGCGGGGCAAAATCAAAAACGACAAGATCTTAAGGTGGAGGATCGAGCTCTCCTTCAACTACGAGATCTTGTATCGTCCCGGAAAGCTGAACGAGCCGTCCGATGCCCTATCCCGCGGCACATGTGCCAACGCACAAATTAACCGCCTCCAAACCCTCCACGAGGACCTCTGCCACCGGGGGTCACTCGGTTTTACCACTTCATCAAGTCCCGCAATCTCCCATACTCTTTAGAGGAGGTCCGTACAGTCACAAGGAACTGCCACATCTGCGCAGAGTGCAAACCGCATTTTTCAGGCCAGATGGTGCGCACCTGATTAAGGCTTCCCGCCCCTTTGAACGCCTTAGTCTGGATTTCAAAGGACCCCTCCCCTCCACCGACCGCAACATATACTTCCTTAATGTGGTGGACGAGTACTCCCGCTTCCCATTCGCCATCCCCTGCTCTGACATGACCGCGGCCACAGTCATTAAAGCCCTGAACACCATATTCACACTGTTCGGTTGCCCCACATACGTCCACAGCGACATGGGGTCCTCCTTCATGAGTGACGAGCTGCGCCAGTTCCTGCTCAGCAACGGTATAGCCTCGAGCAGGACGACCAGCTACAACCCCCGGGGGAACGGGCAAGTAGAGAGGGAGAACGGCACGGTCTGGAAGACCGTCCTACTGGCCCTACGGTCCAGGGACCTCCCAGTTTCACGGTGGCAGGAGGTCCTCCCGGACGCCCTCCACTCCATCCGGTCACTACTCTGTACTAGCACTAACCAAACGCCCCATGAGCGCCTCCTTGTCTTCCCCAGGAAGTCCTCCTCTGGAACGTCGCTGCCGACCTGGGCTGGCGGCCCCAGGACCCATCTTGCTCCGAAAACATGTGCGGGCGCACAAGTCGGACCCGTTGGTCGAAAGGGTTCACCTCCTTCACGCGAACCCGCAGTACGCTTACGTGGAGTACCCCGACGGCCGACAGGACACGGTCTCCCTGCGAGATCTGGCGCCCGCCGGCAACACACACACCCCCCCCGACACCAATCACCCCCTTCCCTGCCACCGCCGCACCCTGCGACCGCCCCCTTCCCAGGAGGATCGGTCCTCCTCCCCAGGCCCGACCAGGAGTGAAGCCCAAGCTGAAACCGTAAGGCTCCCGGAGACGACAACACCGGAACAAGCACCACCACCACCACCGGGGCCGAGGCGATCGACACGGACGACCAGACCGCCCGACCGACTCGTGGCGTCGATCTAACACTACAATATGTGGACTTTTAACGAGAACATTTTGTCTTTTTTTTCCTGACGATTACTGTAAATAGTTCGAAACAAAAAAAAAACCTTGTACATACTGTAATAACATGCGAAAGTTTTCCTCCCAGGACCAGCCTTGTAAACCCTTACCACCATGCGAAGCATCACCCCGCCGGGTTCATTTTTAACAAGGGGTGAATGTGGTAGTATGCATTAGGGGTCATGTGGACTGTGAAGCCGTGATGTCATTGGCTGACAGATCCCGGGTCCTGGTTGGACGTTGACCTCTAGCTCCGCCCTGAAGGCGGAGTATAAGTACCAGGAGTCCTCCCCCGCAGGCAGTCTACTACTGAACTGCGGGGGAACAGTCACGCTTAATAAAGCCTCATCGACTTCACTCTATTCGTCTTTCGGAGTCTTGTGCGCTACATGTACATAACTCCCATTATGGTTTTTTTGCCTTTGTGGTTCCTCAACTCTACCCACACAGACTCCACATCATCTGACCCTATGTCGTTTTGTGCTATTGATTTAATTTCATTCCTAATTAACAAGGCAACCCGCCCCCTCTGCCCACCTCTCTGTCTTTTCGATAGGTTGTGAATCCCTGGATGTTTAAATGCCAGTCCTGAACCCCCTGCAACCATGGGCGAAATTCTCCCCCAACGGCGCGATGTCCGCCGACTGGCGCCCAAACACGGCGCCAATCAGACGGGCATCGCGCCGGCCCAAAGGTGCGGAATGCTCCGCATCTTTGGCGGCCTAGCCCCAACATTGAGGGGCTAGGCCGACGCCAGAGGGATTTCCGCCCCGCCAGCTGGCAGAAATGGCGTTTGTTGCCCCGCCAGCTGGCGCGGAAATGCGGCGCATGCGCGGGAGTGTCAGTGGCCGCTGACAGTTTCCCGGCGCATGCGCGGGAGCGTCAGCGGCCGCTGTCAGTTTCCCGCGCATGCGCAGTGGGGGAGAGTCTCTTCCGCCTCCGTCATGGTGGAGGCCCTAGCGGAGGTGGAAGGGAAAGAGTGCCCCCACGGCACAGGCCCGCCCGCGGATCGGTGGGCCCCGATCGCGGGCCAGGCCACCGTGGGGGCACCCCCTGGGGTCAGATCGCCCCGCGCCCCCCCCCCAGGACCCCGGAGCCCGCCCACGCTGCCTGGTCCCCGCCGGTAAATACGAGGTTTGATTTACGCCGGCGGGACAGGCAATTTCTGGGCGGGACTTCGGCCCATCCGGGCCGGAGAATCCCACCAACCGGCGAGGCCCGATTCCCGCCCCCCGCCCAATCTCCCATACCGGAGACTTCGGCGGGGGCGGGGGGCGGGATTCACGGCGGCCTACGGCCATTCTCCGACCCGGCGCATTTAAATATAGCACCCGCAGAGCGGGCTGTCATCATTCAACATAGTACGAAGTCTTACAACACCAGGTTAAAGTCCAACAGGTTTGTTTCGATGTCACTAGCTTTCGGAGCGCTGCTCCTTCCTCAGGTGAATGCAGAGGTCTGTTCCAGAAACACATATGAAGACAAATTCAAAGATGCCAAACAATGCTAGGAATGCGAGCATTAGCAGGTGATTAAATCTTTACAGATCCAGAGATGGGGTAACCCCAGGTTAAAGAGGTGTGAATTGTATCAAGCCAGGACAGTTGCATTCAACATGGCACTGATCACACCTGCTTACCCAATCATCACTGTTGTGCAATCCCGTAGTGCCGCAGTGGTAAGGTGATGTGGAATTGGTGCCGTGAACACGGTGCGGGGGGGGTGGGGTGGGTGCTGTGTGGTGCCCGTGTGCAGGCTGGCGGTGCAAGTGGCAGTGTTCAGCGAATCCCTCCCCCACGGTGCGTGAACCGTGCGGCACCAACGCGTCGCGTGCCCGCTGTCCCCGACGGTGCCGGTCGCGCAGCCTCCTGGACGTAACGAGCACCCGGGCAGTGTCTGCGTCCTGCGCCCCTCCCCTACCCCTGATGCACGCCATCCCCTCCTCCTCCTCCTCTTCCTCCTCCCCTTCGTTTGCGTTGGCTCCGGTGCCGTCGGGTCCTCCCTCCGACTCCTCCACCAGGGCATCTCCCCTCTGCATGGCAATGTTGTGCAGAGCACAGCAGACCACAACCATGCGACCGACCCTGTCGGGCCGGTACTGCAGGGCCCCTCCAGAGTGGTCCAGGCATCTGAATCGCATCTTCAGCAGCCCGAAGCACCGCTCCACCACACCCCCGGTTGCTGCATGGGCCTCATTGTATAGGCTCTCTGCGTTGGTCTGAGGCCTCCGTACTGGCGTCATCAGCCATGACCTCAACGGATAGCCCCTGTCGCCCAGCAACCAGCCCCTCAGCCGGGGGGGGCATCCATCGAACATTGCGGGGATGAACGACTGTGCCAGAATGTAGGCGTCATGCACACTCCCGGGAACCTTGCACACACGTGCATGATCTTTATGTGGGGGTCGCACACCACCTGAATGTTCATGGAGTATGCTCCCTTCCTGTTCATGAACACGTCCCTGTTGTCGGCAGGTGGGCGCATGGGGACGTGAACACCATCGATGACACCCTGGACCATCGGGACCCCGGCCACCTTGGCGAATCCACATGCCCGTGCTTCCTGCTGTGCTCGGACCTCGGGGAATTTAATGTACCTGTCCGCGATGGCGTACAGGATGTCGGTCACAGCCCTGATGCACCTGTGGACCGATGCCTGTGATATCCCGGATAGGTCCCCACTCGGAGCCTGGAAGGAACCGGTAGCGTAAAGGTTTAGGGCCACCGTCACCTTGACGGAGACTGGTATCGCATGTCCTCCACCCATTCCAAGCGGTGCGAGGTGCGCCACGAGGTGGCATCTCTGTGCGACCGTCTCCCGGCTGAACCGTAGTCTCCTCCTGCATGTGATGTCCGGTAGGGCCTCGAACGACATTCTGTCGCGGTACACCCTCGGCCTTGCTGGACGCCTGTGGCGCCCTGGCGCCACCATCAGTGGCTCCTCCTCCTCCTCCTCCTCCTCTTCCTCATCCCCCCCCCCCCCCCCCCCCAAGCACTTCGATATCAGTGCCCGCTTCCTGTGCATTCCTCGCTGTCTGGGGGGTCAATGTTCCCCTCGGGCATCCCCCTGGACGTTCCGGGCCTGAGCGCTGCGGCCTGCGCAGCGACGACGGGCCACTCCGCGGCCATCCCCTCTGCTGCAGCAGCAACCACTGCATCTGCAGCCACTGTGGGCCGTCGCAGTCTACGCTGCCGGATGGCCACCTGCAGAGCTGCGGCTCCAACCACGGCAGTGAACATCGCTGTCTGGTTGGCATACATGGTGACCTGCAGGAGGGTGGTGGGGGGCAGAGAAACAACATGTTACACGGAGGTTCTTCCACACCTCGGCAGCCGGGTTGCATGGGATACCTGTGTGCCCCGGTGGCCTGGTCGCGCTGCAGATACGCAGCCAGCGTAACACCTGGTCACTGTCTGCATCCAACGGTCAGTTCACACCGTCCTCCTCACCAGTGTGCCAGTTGCCTGCGCCCATCAGCCACGCGACAACCTGCGGCCGTGTCCTCGTCACCGTCCTGCCATATCAGGGCGGCTGACATGTGGCAACCCTCCACACTCTCCCTCACCCCTCCCGCCTCCACTCCCTCCTCCCCCTCCCACCTCCACTCCCTCCCTCCCCCCCTCCCACCTCCACTCCCTCCCTCCCTCTCCCACCTCCACTCCCTCCCTCCCATACTGACCCCTTCCACCTCCACTCCCTCCCTCCCCCCCTCCCACCTCCACTCCCCGCTCCCACCTCCACTCCCTCCCTCACCCCCCTTCCACCTCCACTGCCCCCCTCCACTCCCTCCCTCACCTCCCCCACCTCCACTCCCTCCCTCAACCCCCTCCCACCTCCACTCCCTCCCTCAACCCCCTCCCACCTCCACTCCCTCCCTCCCCGCTCCCACCTCCACTCCCTCTCTCACCCCCTCCGACCTCCCACTCCCCTCCCTCACCCCCTCCGACCTCCACTCCTCCCCCTCACCCCCTTCCACCTCCACTGCCCCCTCCACTCCTCCTCACCTCCCCCACCTCCACTCCCTCCCTCAACCCCCTCCCACCTCCACTCCCTCCCTCCCACCTCCACTCCCTCCCTCCCTCCCTCCCCATCCCCCACCTCCACTCCTCCCCCACACCCCCTCCCACCTCCACTCCCTCCCTCACCCCCCTCCCACCTCCCTCCCCCCCCTCACCGCCCCTCCCACCCTCTGTTGGCCGCAGCGTTCTCGGGAAGCCGACCCGGGCTGCAGGAGCTCTGGGAAAGTCCGCTCACCCTCTCATTGCTCAGCGCAGCCAGCACGACTGGCTGCCAGGTGTGATTCGGGCCGGAGAATAGCGGGGGTGCCAGAGAATTGCCATTTTGGGTGTCTCGGGCGATTCTCCGGCCTGCGCCGCGCGGAACTCGACAGGTCGCTTGGGTGAATCGCGGGAGGGCGTCGGACCGGCGTCGCGTGGAAAAATGGCGCGCCAGGCAATTCTCCCAGGAGCGGAGAATCGCGCCCAGGGTATTTATGTGGAGGGGGTATTTTGGTGGGGACAGGGTATTTATGGGGAGGGGGTATTTTGGTGGGGAAAGGGTATTTATGGGGGACAGGGTATTTATGGGGACAGGGTATTTATGGGGGAGGGCGTATTTTGGTGGGGACAGGGTATTTATGGGGAGGGTTATTTTGGTGGAGACAGGGTATTTATTGGGGGAGGGGGTATTTATGGGGGACAGAGTATTTATGAGGAGGGGGTATTTTGGTGTGGAATGGATATTAATGGGGTAGGGGGTATTTTGGTGGGGGACAGGGTATTTATGGGAGGGGGCATTTTGGTGGGGATGCGTATTCATGGGGAGGGGGTATTTGGTAGAAATGGATATTTATGGGGGAGGGGGTATGTTGGTGGGGACAGTGTAGTTATGTGGAGAGGGTATGTTGGTGGGGAAAGGGTATTTATGAGGAGGGATATTTTGGTGGGGGACAGGATATTTATGGGAGGAGTATTTTGGTGGGGACAGGATATTTATGGAGATGGGTATTTTGGTGGGGGTGAATATTTTGAGGGAGGGGTATTTTGATGGGATGGGTATTCATGGGGCGGGGGTATTTTGGTGGGGACAGTGTATTTATGGGGGAGGGGGTATTTTGTTGGGGGTGAATATTTATGAGGGGGTATTTTGGCGGGGACAGTGTATTTATGTGGAGGGGTTATTTTGGTGGGGGACAGGGTATTTATGGGGGAGGGGGTATTTTGGTGCGGACAGGGTATTTATGGGGGAGGGGGGTACTTTGTTGGGGGTGAATATTTATGAGGGAGGGGGTATTTTGGTGGGGACAGTGTATTTATGTGGAGGGGGTATTTTGGTGGGGGACAGGATATTTATGGGGTGGGGGTATTTTGGTGAGGACAAGGTATTTATGGGAGGGGTTATTTTGCTGGGGGACAGGGTTTTTATTAGGAGGGGTATTTTGGTGGGGGACAGGGTATTTATGGGGTGGGGGTATTTTGCTGGGGGACAGTGTATTTATGGGGAGGGGTATTTGGTGGGGACAGTGTATTTATGGGGAGGGGTATTTTGGTGGGGACAGGGTATTTATGGGGAGGGGTATTTTGGTGGGGGACAGGGTATTTATGGGGAAGGGGGTATTTTGGTGGTGACAGGGTATTTATGGGGAAGGGGGTATTTTGGTGGTGACAGGGTATTTATGGGGAAGGGGGTATTTTGGTGGTGACAGGGTATTTATGGGGAAGGGGGTATTTTGGTGGGGACAGGGTATTTATGGGGAGGGGTATTTTGGTGGTGACAGGGTATTTATGGGGAAGGTGGTATTTTGGTGGTGACAGTGTATTTATGGGGAGGGGTATTTGGTGGGGACAGGGTATTCATGGGGTGGGGGTATTTTGGTGGTGACAGTGTATTTATGGGGTGGGGGTATTTTGGTGGGGGACAGGGTATTTATGGGGAGGGGTATTTTGGTGGGTGACAGTGTATTTATCGGGAGGGGGTATTTTGGTGGGGGACAGGGTATTTATGGGGGAGGGGGTATTTTGGTGGGAACAGGGTATTTATGGGAGGGGGTATTTTGGTGGGGACAGGGCATTTAAGGGGAGGGGGTATTTTGGTGGGGACAGGGTATTTATGGGGAGGGGGACAGGGTATTTATGGGGAGTGGTATCTGGTGGGGATGGGTGTTTATTGGGGAGGGGGTATTTTGTTGGGGGACAGGGTATTCATGGGGAGGGAGTATTTTGGTGGGGGCAGGGTGTTTATGGGGAGTATTTTGGTGGGGGCAGAGTGTTTATGGGGAGGGGTATTTTGGTGGGGACAGGGTGTTTATGGGGAGGGGGTATTTTGGTGGGGACAGGGTATTTATGGGGAGGGGGTATTTTGGTGGGGGACAGGGTCTTCATGGGAGGGGTATTTTGTTGGGGGACAGGGAATTCATGGGAAGGGAGTATTTTGGTGGGGGCAGGGTGTTTATGGGGAGGGGTGTTTTAGTGGGGGAAGGGTGTTTATGGGGAGGGGGTGTTTTGTTGGGGAAGGGTGTTTATGGGGAGGGGGTGTTTTGGTGGGGGGTGTTTATGGGGAGTATTTTGGTGGGAGCAGGGTGTTTATGGGAGGGGGTGTTTTGGTGGGGGAAGGTGTTTATGGGGAGGGGGTGTTTTGGTGGGGAAGGGTGTTTATGGGGAGTATTTGATGGGGCAGGGTGTTTATGGGGAGGGGTGTTTTGGTAGGGGAAGGGTGTTTATGGGGAGGGGGTGTTTTGTTGGGGGAAGTGTGTTTATGGGAGAGGGGTGTTTTGGTGGGGGAAGGGTGTTTATGGGGAGGGGGTGTTTTGGTGGGGGAAGGATGTTTATGGGAGTATTTTGGTGGGGACAGGGTGTTTATGGGGAGGGGGTGTTTTAGTGGGGGAAGGGTGTTTATGGGGAGGGGGTGATTTGATGGGGAAGGGTGTTTATGGGGAGGGGGTGTTTTGGTGAGGGGTGTTTATGGGGAGTATTTTGGTGGGGGCAGGGTGTTTATGGGTAGGGGGTGTTTTGGTGGGGGAAGGTGTTTATGGGGAGGGGGTGTTTTGGTGGGGGAAGGGTGTTAATGGGGAGTATTTTGGTGGGGGCAGGGTGTTTATGGGGAGGGGGTGTTTTGGTAGGGGAAGGGTGTTTATGGGGAGGGGGTGTTTTGTTTGGGAAGTGTGTTTATGGGGAGGGGTGTTTTGGTGGGGGAAGGGTGTTTATGGGGAGGGGGTGTTTTGGTGAGGGGTGTTTATGGGGAGTATTTTGGTGGGGGGAAGGGTGTTTATGGGGAGTATTTTGGTGGGGGCAGGGTGTTTATGGGGAGGGGGTGTTTTGGTGGGGGAAGGTGTTATGGGGAGGGGGTGTTTGGTGGGGAAGGTGTTTATGGGGAGGGGTGTTTTGGTGGGGGAAGGGTGGTTATGGGGAGGGGGTGTTTGGTGGGGGAAGGGTGCTTATGGGGAGTATTTTGGTGGGGACAGGGTGTTTATGGGAGGGGGTGTTTAGTGGGGGAAGGGTGTTTATGGGGAGGGGAGTTGTTGGGGAAGGGGTGTTTGGGATGGTGGAGGGGGTGGAGGTGTGGTGAGGGGTGTTATGGGGGTATTTTGGTGGGGGCAGGGTGTTTATGGGTGGGGGTGTTTTGGTGGGGGAAGGTGTTTATGGGGTGGGGGTGTTTTGGTGGGGGAGGGTGTTATGGGGAGTATTTGGTGGGGCAGGTGTTTATGGGGAGGGGGTGTTTTGGTGGGGGAAGGTGTTTATGGGGAGGGGGTGTTTGGTTGGGGGAAGGGTGTTATGGGTAGGGGTGTTTTGGTGGGGGAAGGTGTATGGGGAGGGGGTGTTTGGTGGGGGAAGGGTGTTAATGGGGAGTATTTTGGTGGGGGCAGGGTGTTTATGGGAGGGGGTGTTTTGTAGGGGAAGGGTGTTTATGGGGAGGGGGTGTTTTGTTTGGGGAAGTGTGTTTATGGGGAGGGGGTGTTTTGGTGGGGGAAGGGTGTTTATGGGGAGGGGGTGTTTTGGTGAGGGGTGTTTATGGGGGTATTTTGGTGGGGGTTAGGGGAGTTATGGGAGTATTTGGTGGGGCAGGGTGTTTATGGGGAGGGGGTGTTTTGGGGTGGGGGATGGTGTTTATGGGGAGGGGGTGGTTTTGGTGGGGGAGGTGTTTATGGGGAGGGGGGTTTTGGTGGGGGGATGGGGTTATGGGGAGGGGGTGTTTGGTGGGGGAAGGGTGTTTATGGGGAGGTATTTTGGTGGGGGACAGGGTGTTTATGGGAGTGTTTGGTGGGGGAAGGTGTTTATGGGGAGGGGGTGATTTGGTTGGGGATGGGTGTTTATGGGGTGGGGGTGTTGTGGTGAGGGGTGTTTTGGGGAGTTTTTGGTGGGGGCAGGGGTTTAGGGGGGGGGGTGTTGGTGGGGGAGGTGTGTTGGGGGTGGGGGGGTTTGGGGGGGGATGGGGTGGGTGGGGGTGTTTGGGTGGGGGGGGTGTTGGGGGGGGTAGGGGGGGGGGGGTGGTGGGGGGGGGGGGGTTTGGGGGGGGTGTATGGGTGGGGGGGGGTTGGGGGGGTTGGGGGGTGTGGGGTGGGGGGGGGATGGGGGGGGTGGGGTGTGTTGGGGGGTGGGTTGGGGGGGGGGTGGTGGGGTGTGGGGATTGGGGGTGTGGGGTGGGGGGGGGGGGGGTTGGGGGGGTGGGGGGTGTGGGGTGGGGGGGGTGTATGGGGTGGGGGTGTGGGGGGGTGGGGGGGGG